>NC_064923.1:790740504-791040504 GCF_023897955.1 Schistocerca gregaria
GAAGTTACGAGGAAGCATTTTGTGAACCTCGATCCCTGATCGGACGATCTGAGTTCCGGCAGTTTGGTTTAAGTTGCGATTTCCTTTGTGATAGAAACTAGGTCTAAATTCGATTAATATTCCTGAAACGTGAGACACCATGGCGCCCTGGGTATGTAAAGATCGTTAAGCACTGTTTTGTTCAGTATGAAGCTCGCGGCTGTGGAAAGTCCCTGTTGCAAGGCAGAATGTAACCCAACCACAGAGTCAAATAACAACATTTAGACGTTATTTATACTCACCAAACAGTTGCAATCTTTTAAAAAGATTGATCCGATTTCAGTAGACTATACAGTATATGCTACATGAATTTACAAACATTGGGTGTTTCCTAACTTATGCATCAAAACTACACTACTGGCCAATAAAAATGCTACACCAAGAAGAAATGCAGATGATAAACGGGTATTCATTGGACAAATATATTATACTAGAACTGGTATGTGATTACATTTTCACGCAATTTGGGTGCATAGATCCTGAGAAAGAAATGGCTCTGAGCACTATGGGACTTAACATCTATAGTCATCAGTCCCCTACAACTTAAACCTAACTAACCTAAGGACAGCACACAACACTCGATCCTGAAAAACCAGTACTCAGAACAACCACCTCTGGCCGTAATAACGGCCTTGATACGTTTGGGCACTGAGTCAAACACGGCTTGGATGGCGTGTACAGGTACAGCTGCCCATGCAGCTTCAACACGATACCACAGTTCATCAAGAGTAGTGAGTGGCGTATTGTGATGAGCCAGTTGCTCGGCCACCATTGACCAGGCGTTTTCAATTGGTGAGAGATCTGGAGAATGTGCGGTCGTGCATTATCCTGCTGAAATTTATGGTTTCGCAGGGATCGAATGAAGGGTAGATCCACGTGTGGTAACACATCTGAAATGTAACGTTCACTATTCAAAGTGCCGTCAATGCGCACAAGAGGTGATCGAGACGTGTAACCAATGGCACCCCATACGATCACGCCAGGTGATACGTCAGTATGGCCATGACGAATACACGCTTCCAATGTGCTGTAAACAGAACCTGGATTCATCCGAAAAAGTGACGTTTGGCCATTCGTGCACCCAGGTTCGTCGTTGAGTACACCATTGCAGGCGCTCGTGTCTGTGATGCAGCGTCAAGGGTAACCGCAGCCATGGTCTCCGACCTGGTAGTCCATGCTGCTGCAAACGTCGTCAACTGTTCGCGCAGATGGTTGTTGTCTTGCAGACGTCCCCATCTGTTGACTCAGGGATCGAGACGTAGCTGCACGGTCCGTTACAGCCATACGGATAAGATGCCTGTCATCTCGACTGCTAGTGAAACGAGGCCGTAGGGATCCAGCACGGAGTTACGTATTACCCTCCTGAACCCACCGATTCCATATTCTGCTAACAGTCATTGGATCTCGACCAACGCGAGCAGCAATGTCGTGATAGGATAAACCGCAATCGCGATAGGCTACGATCCGACCTTTATCAAAGTTAGAAACGTGATGGCACGCATTTCTCCTCCGTACACGAGCCATCACAACAACATTTCACCAGTCAACGCCGGTCAACTGCTGTTTGTGTAAGAGAAATCGGTTGGAAACTTTATTAATGTCAGCACGTTGGAGGTGTCGCCACCGGCGCCAACCTTGCGTTAATGCTCTGAAAAGCTAATCATTTGCGTATCACAGCATCTTCTTCCTGTCGGTTAAATTACACGTATGTAGCACGTTATCTTCGTGGTGTAGCAATTTTAATGGTCAGTAGTGTAGAAGTTTAGCCTGGCGCCAGCTGTAAGGTTCGAGTTCATTTCGTTACCGGTAGGGGTCTCCGCGGTGGACATCGTTCACTCGCTCGCCAATGTCTGTCCAGTCATAACACAGCGAGCAAAGGCGTGTTGTGTTCTCCATTTCAGCAGGAGAAACTCAGTTGGAACTGTGCGGCGTGATTTTCGTCCAGGGTATGGCTCTGCACCGTCTGCAACGTAAAGGCCATAAGGATTTCGCACTGCACCTTGTAATAAACCTAGCCTCCTTCCACATATTAACCGAAATGTTCCATTCTGTATAAATTTTGGGCAGACTTGAGTTAATTTCGTTGATAAAATTACATATTTTGTGGTTGGCAGGAGAGCCAACACCGTGTTACTAGAGGAGGCCGAAAGGCACGCGATTTAACTCACGCAGGATGGCGTGAGGTCTGGAACAGGACAAGGAAATTAGAATTTAGAAACAACGGACGTAGCTGGTGGAATATTTAACTTTAATCCATTAATGATGAACGTCGCTCTTGACGTTACATAGTTCACAATATCAATAGTAACTGATAATGGCGCCTTGCTAGGTCGTAGCAAATGACGTAGCTGAAGGCTATGCTAAACTATCTTCTCGGCAAATGAGAACGTAAGTAGGCAGTGAACCATCGCTAGCAAAGTCGGCTGTACAACTGGGGTGAGTGCTAGGAAGTCTCTCTAGACCTGCCGTGTGGCGGCGCTCCGTCTGCAATCATTGATAGTGGCGACACGCGGGTCCGACGTATACTACCGGATCGCGGCCGATTTAAAGGCTACCACCTAGCAAGTGTGGTGACTGGCGGTGACACCACAATATACTTCTCATCTGTAGGTACTACTGAACATTGCCAAAAAAACTATTACCTGCTCACATATTTTTATTGGTCCATTTCGTAACAATCTTGTGCCATGAAAATTACTAATTAAAACTGTCAACATAAATGAGTCAAAAACATATTTATGCTAAACACAATGTTGCTATGCTTCAGTTTTCATGTAAACAAAATTTCTATATCCATATATAAATTTTAATTAAAACTATTTTACAAAATAACAGAAAGCTTCTATTTTTCATATCGTCACAATTTGCAATATTAATCATAGGCATGTAAATTTTCACTTAAATCATTATTTTCAGAAAATAATATACAAATTAAACCTGAAAAACAGTGTCAGTTAGGACAGTCATGTAAACGCTAATTTGGACTATATCTGTTCTAGAAATTACAGGAAGCTGGACTCGAAATATATAATGAATGTTCAACTGTAAGCGCGTCAGAGTTGGCGCAGACATTGAAAGAGTGGGTTTAGTATCTTCTGAGCAAGTTGCTCTCTGATCGATTATACACTCTGTAAGGCTCAAGCACGTTTCATAATGTATCTTTGAAAAGTGACAAATACATCAAGGTGAATTATCTTTCAATAACACGCAAATAAAAAGAGAAAATAATTGAAAGCAACATGATGTTGCAAAGATTTGTCATTTAAACGACCATGAACAAAATATTTTCAGCAGGCTATGCAGGAACAATGGAACCACACGTGAGACTGAGACCAACTCTGCACCATAAGTACTGTCTATCTGCAAATATAACGCATATGCTCTTACTATGTATTTTAACGTTATTTAAACTATGAGAGCCTTGTTGTTGTTGTTATTGTTGTTGTAGGCTTCAGTCCTGAGACTGGTCTGATGCAGCTCTCCATGCTACTCTATCCTGTGCAAGCTTCTTCATCTCCCAGTACCTACTGCAACCTACATCCTTCTGAATCTGCTTAGTGTATTCATCTCTTCGTCTCCCTCTACGATTTTTACCCTCCACACTGCCCTCCAATACAAAACTGGTGATCGCTTGATACCTCAGAACATGTCCTACCAACCGATCCCTTCTTATGGTCAAGTTGTGCCACAAACTTCTCTTCTCCTCAATCCTATTCAATACTCCCTCATTAGTTATGTGATCTGCCCATCTAATCTTCAGCACTCTTCTGTAGCACCACATTTCGAAAGCTTCTATTCTCTTCTTGTCTAAACTATTTATCGTCCATGGTTCACTTCCATACATGGCTACACTCCATACAAATACTTACACAAATGACTTCCTAACACTTAAATCTATACTCGATGTTAACAAATTTCTCTTCTTCAGAAACGCTTTCCTTGCCATTGCCAGTCTACATTTTATATCCTCTCTACTTCGACCATCATCAGTTATTTTGCTCCCCAAATAGCAAAACTCATTTACTACTTTAAGTGTCTCATTTCCTAATCTAATTCCCTCAGCATCACCCGACTTAATTCGACTACATTCCATTATCCTCGTTTTGCTTTTGTTGATGTTCATCTTATATACTCCTCTCAAGACACTGTCCATTCTATTCAACTGGTCTTCCAAGTACATTGCTGTCTCTGACAGAATTACAATGTCATCGGCGAACCTCAAAGTTTTTATTTCATCTCCATGGATTTTAATACCTACTCCGAATTTTTCTTTTGTTTCCTTTACTGCTTGCTCAATATACAGATTGAATAACATCGGGGGGAGACTACAACCCTGTCTTACTCCCTTCCCAACCACTGCTTCTCTTTCATGTCCCTCGACTCTTATAACTGCCTTCTGGTTTCTGTACAAATTGTAAATAGCCTTTCGCTCCCTGTATTTTATCCCTGCCACCTTTAGAATTTGAAAGAGAGTATTTCAGTCAACATTGTCAAAAGCTTTCTCTAAGTCTACAAATGCTAGAAACGTAGGTTTGCCTTTCCTTAATTTAGCTTCTAAGATAAGTCGTAAGGTCAGTATTGCCTCACGTGTTCCAGTATTTCTACGGAATCCAAATTGATCTTCCCCGAGGTCGGCTTCTACTAGATTTTCCATTCGTCTGTAAAGAATTCGTGTTAGTATTTTGCAGCTGTGGCTTATTAAACTGATTGTTCGGTAATTTTCACATCTGTCAGCACCTGCTTCCTTTGGGATTGCAATTATTATATTCTTCTTGAAGTCTGAGGGTGTTTCGACAGTCTCATACATCTTGCTCACCAGATGGTAGAGTTTTGTCAGGACTGGCTCTCCCAAGGCCCTCAGTAGTTCTAATGGAATGTTGTCTACTCCGGGGGCCTTGTTTCAACTCAGGTCTTTCAGTGCTCTGTCAAACTCTTCACGCAGTATCGTATCTCCCATTTCATCTACATCCTCTTCTATTTCCATAATATTGTCCTCAAGAATATTGCCCCTGTATAGACCCTCTATATACCCCTTCCACCTTTCTGCTTTCCCTTCTTTGCTTAGAACTGGGTTTCCATCTGAGCTCTAGATATTCATACAAGTGGTTCTCTTTTCTCCAAAGGTCTCTTTAATTTTCCTGTAGGCAGTATCTATCATACCCCTAGTCAGATAAGCCTCTACATCCTTACATTTGTCCTCTAGCCATGTCTGCTTAGTCATTTTGCACTTCCTGTCGATCTCATTTTTGAGACGTTTGTATTCCTTTTTACCTGCTTCGGTCTTTGCATTTTTATATTTTCTCCTTTCACCAATTAAATTCAATATTTCTTCTGTTACCCAAGTATTTCTACTAGCACTCGTCTTTTTACCTACTTGAACCTCTGCTGCCTTCACTACTTCATCCCTCAAAGCTACCCATTCTTCTTCTACTGTATTTCTTTCCCCCATTCCTGTCAATTGTTCCCTTATGCTCTCCCTGAAACTCTGTACAACCACTGGTTCTTTCAGTTTATCCAGGTCCCATCCCCTTAAATTCCCACCTTCTTGCAGTTTCTTCAGTTTTAATCTACAGGTCATAACCAATAGATTGTGGTCAGAGTCCACATCTGCCCCTGTAAATGTCTTATAATTTAAAACCTGGTTCCTAAATCTCTTCTATGTATACAACCTTCTTTCATGCTTCTTAACGTAATAGTTGAGCTTCATAGTATATGGACAGTTAAGTAATGGATTTGCATTATAGCCTCCAATGTAGCCGGATAGCACAGGTTATTTACTTATTTGTATATGAATCACACCGTGTATGTACCTTCCTTTCCAATATCTTTAAATGAACTACAAAGCTGTATAACGACATCAGCGAAACAGTAATTTCGGATACAATTTCAACACCATGGGACGAGTTTGACTATCGTCGGGTTGTTTGTCGTGCATTCGGCGAAAGGTATGCTGAAAGTCTGTGAAAGGTAAACGAAAACTTTGATCCTGAAGTAACTGAAAAAGAAACCTAAATCTGCATTTTCGTGTCCGTGAAAGATATATCCTTGTAAAAACGGATAGATCCACTGACAATTAAAGCTTTAAAGACCGATGCGTAAGTTAAAATTTAACCCAAGTGTATTTCTTCGATTACATAGAAGATATAATCTTCTGAAATCAGATTTTTTTGAACATATTTTTACTGGAAATTAAAGAAAGTCTTGATCAGTCAATTACCGATTGACATCTGTGTGAGACAATATGCCGTTTTCCGACAGTATTTGCATAAACCAGACGATGAATATACATCTCTCACCCGCTCTGCATTCGAACGCGAGCTCAATTGTTTTATCGTTAGGTCAACCCATCTGGTCAGCGACCAATAATATTTCGTAAACATTAACGGCTATTACGTGCTCAGATTTTCATACGCGCTAACGATGTGTGGTTCGCTGCAACTGTTTTCGTTTCAATTAATAATGTGGCACAATTATAACGCACTAATTCCGCCCGCTTCCATGCATAACGACGAAAAATCGGCGCATGGTTAATAACAACAATCGCTTCCATCCATGACTGTAACCTGAACAGAGCTGCGCTGTCTGCTATCGAATTTCTGCAAACATGTGAACGAGGGCCGTATCTGGAAATTAGTTTGAAATGACAGCTGAACCAGAACATGTTCTTGCTGATACAGATTCGGTAAGAGGGAATAAAGATGCTAAAGATCAATAAACATCATCTCGTGATAGAAACATGCAAACGTCATGTATACGTGGTCTGCAAGAATACATATAAAATGTGAAAGTACTTGTCAGATATTATTTATCGCGTGATGCAGTAATGTGTACACATTTTTAATTAAGACCTTTTCAATGGCTTACATTTCTAATGTCTAAAGTTTATCTTTATTGGCGTAGGTAATTGTGATGACTGAGTGCGAAGTGTTAAAATTTTTTTGTTGTTTCTGTTATTGTTGTTGCTTTTGTTGTTACTGTGTCTGTTGTTGTTAATGACAAAGACGATGATAACTGTGAGAGAAAGGAGAAGATCGAACCATGTATCAGCAATTGGCCTACTCGTCTCGCACAGCATCAACGGAACCGCTGAGATTTACCTCGCGATCGGAAGGGCGGAGCACCAATAAAAGTGTCAGGTGCACTCATCCCACACTTCAGAAATGTCAGAAATTTAATGCTATTTGATGTTATAAAGGGTGTACCATCAAATAGCATTAAATTCTTGACATTTATGCAGTGTGCAATGGTATGTTGTAAGGGGTTTAAATGATTGATTGATCTGGCCTTGTAACATCAACCAAAACGGCCTTGCTGTGTCGGTACTGCTAACGGCTGAAGCAAGGGGAAACTTCAGCCGTAATTTTTGCTGAGGGCATGCAGTTTTTTGTATGGTTAAAAGATGATTCCGTCCTTTTGGATAAAATATTCCGGAGGTAAACTAGCCTCCATTCAGATATCCGGGCGGGGACAGCTCAGCAGGACGTCGTTATCAGGAGAACAACACTGGTGCTCTACTGATCGGAGCGTGGAATGTCAGCTCTCTTAATAGGGCAAGTAGGTTAGAAAATTTAAAAAGGGAAATGGATTGGTTAAAGTTAGATATAGTGGGAATTAGTGAAGTTCGGTGGCAGGAAGAACAAGACTTCTGGATAGAGGGTCATAAATACAAAACTAAACATGGGTAACGCAGGAATAGGTTCAGTAAAGAATAAAAAAATTAGGAACGCTGATAAGCTACTACTAACAGCACAATAAACGCATTATTGTGGCCAAGATAGACACCAAGCCCACGCCTACCATAGTAGTACAAGTTTATATGCCAACTAGCTCCGCAGATGATGAAGAGATCGAATAAATATATGATGCGATTAAAGACATTATTCAAATAGTTAAGGGAGACTAAAATTTAATGGGGGACTGGAATTCGATAGGAGGATAAATGGAGAGTTGGAAAAGTAGTAGGTGAATATGGACTGGAGGTAAGTAACGAAAGAGGGAGCTGCCTGGTAGGATTTTGCACAGAACATAACTTAATCATAGCTAACACTTGGTATAAGAATTATGAAAAAAGGTTGTAAGCGTGGAAGAGGTGTGGAGACACTGGAAGGTTTCAGATATATTACACGATAGATTATACATATAACGATATACACAAAGATTTTGGATCCAAGTTTTAAGTTTTAAGAGATGTCCAGAGACAGATGTGGACTCTTACCACAGTTTATTGGTTATAAACTGTAGATTAAAACTACAGAAAATAGGAATTTAAGAAGATGGGACGTGTATAAACTGAAATAACTATGGGTTGTAGAGAGCTTAAGAGAGAGCATTAGGGAACGATTGACAAGAACAAGGGAAAGAAATGAAGTAGAAGAAGAATGGATAGCTTTGAGAGATGAAATAATGAAGGCAGCAGGTGATCAAGTAGGTAAAAAGACGAGAGATAGCACAAGTCCTTGGGTAACAGAAGAGATATTGAATTTAATTGATGAAAGGAGAAAATGTAAAAATGCAGTAAATGAAGCAGGCAAAGAGGAATACAAACGTCTCAAAAATGAGATCGACAGGAAGTTTAAAATGGCTTAGAAAGGATGACCTGAGGACAAATGTAAGGATGTAGAGCCGTATACCACTAGGGGTAAGATAGACACTGCCTGCAGGAAAATTAAAGAGACTTTTGGAGAAAAGAGAACCACTATCATGAACATCAAGAGCTCTGATGGAAACCCAGTACTAAGCAAAGAAAGGAAAGCAGAAAGGTGGAAGGAGTATATAGAGGGTCTACACAAGGGTGATGTACTTCAGGGCAATATTATGGAAGTGGAAGAGGACGTAGACGAAGATGAAATGGGAGATATGATACTGCGTGAAGAATTTCAAAGGGCACTGAAAGATCTAACTCGATACAAGGCCCCGGGATTAGACAACATTCCATTAGAACTATTGATAGCCATAGGAGAACTAGCAATGACAAAACTCTTCCATCTGGTGAGCAAGATGTGCGAGACAGGCGAAATATCCTCATACTTCAAGAAGAATATAATAATTCCAGTCCCAAAGAAAGCAGGTGTTGACAGGTGTGAAAATTAGCGGCCAGTTTAATAAATTACGACTGTAAAATACAAACACGAATTCCTTACAGACGACTGGAAAACTGGTAGAAGACGACCTCGGAAAAGATCAGTTTGGATTCCGTAGATGTGTTGGAACACACGAAGCAATTTTGACCCTACGACTTATCTTAGAAGATAGATTCAGGAAAGGCAAATCTACGTTTCTAGAATTTGTAGACTTAGAGAAAGCTTTTGACAATTTTGACTGAAATACACTCTTTCACATTCTAAAGGAGACAGGAGTCAAATACAGGGAGCGAAAGGCTATTTACAATTTGTACCGAAACCAAATGGCAGTCATAAGAATCGAGGGGCATTAAAAGAAAGCAGTGATTCAGAAGGGAGTGAGACAGGGTTGTAGCCTGTCCCCGATGTTATTCAATCTGTATATTGAGCAAGTAGTAAGGGAAACAAAAGAAAAATTCGGAGTAGATATTAAAATCCATGGAGAAGAAATAAAAACTTTGAGGTTTGTCGATGACATCGTAATTCTGTCAGAGACAGCAAAGGATCTGGAAGAGCAGTTGAACGGAATGGACAGTATCTTGAATGGAAGATATAAGATGAACATCAACAAAAGCAAAACTAGGATAATGGAATGTAGTCGAATTAAAGTTTTGCTGTTTGCGAAGCAAAATAATAGATGATTGTCAAAGAAGAGAGGATATAAAATGTAGACTGGCTATGGCAGAGAAGCGTTTCTGAAGAAGAGAAATTTGTTAACATCGAGTGTAGATTTAAGTGTCCGGAAGTCATTTCTGAAAGTATTTGTATGGAGTGTAGCCATGTATGGAAGTGAAACGTGGACGATAAATAGTTTAGACAAGAAGAGAATAGAAGCTTTCGAAATGTGGTGCTGCAGAATAACGCTAAATATTATATGTGTAGAACTCATAACTAATGAGGAGGTACTGAATAGAATTGGGGAGAAGAGGGATTTGTGGTACAACTTGCCTAGAAGAAGGGATCGGTTGGTAGGACACGATCTGAGGCATCAAGGGATTACCAGTTTAGTACTGAAGGGAAACATGGACGGTAAAAATCGTAGAGGGAGACCAAGAAATGAATACACTAAGGAGATTCAGAAGGTTGCAGGATGCAGTAGTTACTTGGAGATGAAGAGGCTTGCACAGGACAGAGTAGCATGGAGAGCTGCATCAGACTAGTCTCTAGACTGAAAACCACAAAACAACAACAACAACGACAACAAAGGGTGTAACGGGTAAAGGTGCAGCTTTTTCTCTGTGTGGTAACTTAGTTTGTACACACATCAGTATGCTGGTTGGTTTTTCTCTGCTCCGAACAGTCTTCCCTCAAACGCGTCGCAAACTTTATGACCTAATGGTTGCTACATGGTCGTAATTGCACCAATAAGCAGGCTACGTCTGTCAGTATAGACTAAACGTTTATCGTCCACGTGTCCTGACTTGCTGCCCTGGCGAGAATAAGAAGTCATGGCTTGCTCTTGCTACACATACTTAAGACGTACTAACCACACTAAAAACGTATGATGCGTAATAGGTAGAAGTATTGGCCTGCAAATGACGTAAATATCCGTTATTCTCAATCACCAATAAAAATATCTTCACCTATGCACGTTACACTCCATATGTGTGAATACTATTGTATTTTGCAACAGAAATTCAATAACCAAATATGTTATTTAAGGCACCATCACTGGTATGCAAAGGAAATAAAAAAATTGTCTCCTTAAGGGGCTCCGGGAAGGTTCAAAATCGTGAAATATTCCATTTTTACAATTTTTTAGTTTAAAAAATGTAAAGACTTGGCCCTTTCACTTGATATGTAATTTATTCGGTTCAGAAGACTAAAATTATTTTAAAATTCTTTTGAAATATGTTCTGCATGGGCGTGACCCACTGTGGCGCTGTTAAACCGCTGACAAATGTTGTACTCATGAATCTACATGCGCTTCATGTACATTTTAGTGATGGGAGAGAAAATAAGTGTTACAAAATAAGTGTTGTGGCTAACCTGTGACAGATATCTATCGCTCGCTCGATTGTCGTGTGTTTCATGTTTATTTAATTTTTTGCAGTTCTGAAACTATCCATAGTGAATTCTGTTCATTGAAGTCTCTGTCTCATTGAAGGATAATCATGAGTAAGCGTAAAATGACCAGAAATCCTATGAAGGCTTTTAACAAAAGGAGAAATTTTGGGATGGCTAAGGTAGGTATTATTACCGTGAACAGCAAAGAATATAATCAAGTGTGTGAAACTAACATTGCTGGTATCCCTGCCCATTGCAATGAAAGTGAGAAAGAAAGCACCTCGCAGAGGAAGCTTGGTTCAGTTAGTTAAACGTTTTATGGGCGAATAGGCTGTGAACGAAATATTGAATATGCCAGTTCTCAACGGAATTTTTGAAACATATGTAAGATATATTCCGTGTAGTGAAGTTGGTCCGGAACTCTATAAAAAAAATCATGTAGAACTTACCAGTGAAATGGAACTGAAGCGTGGTAAGTATACAGACATGACCAACTTTTGGAACAGTGTTGCAATAACTCCAAATAAAAAAATGGTAGCAAAATCTATGAACGTATCATTAGGTTTGTTTATGCCTTACGTACATCTGTCAGGGTGCTATTGCAGGTGCAGTTTCTGTGGTATGATGAATCTTCCAAATCCCCCAACCAATTTTACGAACTATATTTGGTTTTTATGGTATAAAGTAGAAGACATCTGTATATAATTCAAGAAGAAAGCTGTGAAAGAGGCAGTAATAGAAGAAGTGATAACAGAGACTTGACTGCAGCACTCGGTAGTACCTGACACAAACGCGCACACAGTGGTTTTCATGGTGTGATACCTGCCCCCAGTATGTATACAGGGAAAGTTTTAAATGTAGCAGTAATATCCAAATATTGTAGGTGTTCACAAAATATATAAAGTTATACATGAAAATAATTGCATAGCTAACAATAATGGTACTAATGGAGGAATGGAAGTTGCTGGTGTTGGTAGTATATTTCAACGTTCCGTTGCGGTATGTGAATTACCTTTGTATCGATGATTCTGTGATTTTAGAAGTTTCAAACTTACTCAAGAACTGAAGCCTTAATGTGATGATGTTGTAGCGTAGAAATTTGAGTCTACTGGACACGTACAGAAAGCATGGGATCAAGTCTTCAGCGACTGAAAGCTTTAAAAAAAGATAACAAAAAATATCAAAAACGATCTCAGTGATGGTGAAAGGCTGGAACGTTTACTGCCAATGTAACTGACATAATACAAAATTATTATGGAATAACTATTAGGCAAAACACACGCAGTGGCGATGAAATGAAGAAGGCTCTTTGGGCACTTTTTTTCACGCTTTTTCAGCCGATGAAAGTCTCCATAATTACTTGTGGCCCCAAAGAAGAAAACAGTTGGTGTTAATTACAATAAATTGCTAACTGATGAAGTGTATACTCACAAACATAGCATGCCTGATGCAGTAATGGAGGTGATAAAAGCAATTTACAGAGACTTAGCAGCACCTGAACTGTTGATAAAGTGTGTTCATGGAAAAACTCAAAACCCCAATGAAAGTGTAAACAGTGTTATATGGTCAATAATCCCCAAGACTGTTTGTTGGAATAGAAACACTTCACTCTGATGTGTATGATGCTGTTGCTACATTCAATAATGGCAACGTTGTAAGGTGCAAAGTATTTCGAAATATGGGAAATAAGATGGGTTTTAAACACGGTACGAAGGATGCTTGCTTTGGACAAGGAACCTTTTCGGGCTGCCGACAGTGCTGTAAATAGCCTATAAATAGAAGCCAAAGTAAACGGGAGGAGGACGAAGAGGAAGATGAAGGAGGAGTTTGCAGAAGATTAAGATAATCCATCCTTTGGACCTGGAATGTACTAATAAGGTGATCCGAACTTTGTCGCTCGATACCCAAATGTTTTATTTTTTACATGTTCGCTCAGGATTTACCGAACCTATTTCCTTCAAATTTTCAGGAAATGTTACACACTCTCTTCTACGTAATGTAACACAGCCCTTTTTCCAAAACCTGTATATTGTTGAATATATAAACAAAAAATGGCTCAAAAAAGTAGCGAATTTTCATTACAATGGAAAATATTAATCTTTCACAAGAGTAGTCAAAATTTTAAAAATCCCTGTGTTACGTTGTAGCCAATACTCCAATAAATAACTTGTAAAATCTTCAACTTCCTAGCTCAAATACGTTCTGAGAAAACATGTGATTTAAAGTGCTATTTTTAAAATTGGAAAGATAAAGCTTTCCGGAACCTCTTAACTGCAAATAGGTTGTTTTCAGATACAAAGTGTTTTATAGCATCTCTTTTAAGTTATTTTAATAATCACGTTATTTACAACTACAGACTGTAGACTGAGCACTAACTTTTATTTCTCGTACATTTCGTGTCCATAAGCACTCTGGACTCACATTTCTATGAGAAAAGTTGTCACTTAATTGCGTGTCTCAACCATGCCGTTAACTGCATGTGCTCTGGCACCTAGGCCAACTAAGAGTTTGTGACTACTCGTAAGCTTGCCACCGTCTTCTCAATGTTGCGAAGTTCACGCAAGGAACAGGTGGGTGAGGATAGGGATGATGCTGGAACACTATGTACCCTCCGCCACACACTGTATAGTGGCTTGAAAAGAGTTACAGATAACCATGCTCTCGAATGCTCTAGCTCCAAAAGACTGCCATCTGGCGATGTTACAATATGACCAAAAGGAGATTGAGTTAATTTATTATAGATCATATTATGTCCCAAAGAATACTTCAAGCCATTTTTCGTTTCGTCGAACATTTTTCTTGAGAAGTAGTGGCATTTACAATGCATGGACTTCACTTAGTCAGACGCACTGCACGAATAATGTGTAAAAGATAAATTAAAGTTTATACCGACACTGGAAAACTATCTTTACACCAACTTATGAAACATATCTCTTACTCGGCGTAAGAGACGACAAGATTTTCCTTGGCATTGGACTCTGGATTGCGGCGAGAAACACCCGCGGCAGCGAACAGAGCAGGCTAGCACCGCCTAGAATTACCCTTCCACCCTCAACGCGTCCCCAACTCCCCCGCACCCCCCTTTACTGCTCTGACGTTTCTCTAATGACGCCGCCCCTCCCACAGCCTGCAATTATCACGACCGTCTCCAATTAGGCGCCATCAGCGCCAATTAAAAATCACTTTAACCACCGGCGGCTGTTAACTAAAATTAATACCCCGTCGCCGAAATCGGCAGCAGATTTCGTTAATGTCGGCGACGTGTTTCTTAAACACTTTAAAAACTTAAACAGGCAGCAAAACACTGCAATTTTCTTCCATAACTGTATTAGACATGACACTTCAGAGCGCTAAGTGTCTCGTTTTTACTTTTTTTCTCAAAAATAGTTCAAATGGCTCTGAGCACTATGGGACTTAACATCTGTGGTCATCAGTCCCCTAGAACTTAGAACTACTTAAACCTAACTAACCTAAGGACATCACACACATCCATGCCCGAGGCAGGATTCGAACCTGCGACCGTAGCAGTCGCGGGGTTCCGGACTGAGCGCCTTAACCGCGAGACCACTGCGGCCGGCCCTTTTTTTTTCTCATGCGCCTCCCTGCGTAGCACGTCTTACTTCTTCTCCTTCATAATTTTGCAACGTTCAAAGTTATGGTGCGCGACTGCAATCAGAGCCTTCTAACATCGGTAGCCTACAGGCAAACACGGCCTCTTCCACGTAGATCTGCGTGCATGTGAGTCCACAATCAATGAACAGAGACTGTTGGAAGACGTCACGACCAACTTACCGACCAAAAACTACCCAGGCACTGTCGGTGGATGACCCTTATGATGAACGTGTGTGACTAACGTGATTCTTCGAATAAGGCCTATATATTCCTCTCCACATATGGAACAGGTTGACTCCAGTAGGAACATTAAAACAACTACAAAATTTATCGGCACTGCGCACAAAGGAAATATTGTTTTTCTTGTGTTGGCGCATGTCACGCATTATATGTGTCAATTTTTGTTTAGGTGTCTTTTTTTTGGTTGTCATGTTGTACGTGCTTTGATCAAATTAATTAACTGAAGAAGGCGTCACCAGAATTTTTTTCATGTGAAAATTGCCTGAAGTCAACACCGTGTATTTTTTTCGTTTTTAACAATTAAGAAATGTACGATTCAGTTCGACGTAGAAAGATTCCGTTGAAGACAGTTCGTATGGAGGACTTTCCAAAACACCTAAGACATATAAAAATATCTGTGAATTGCTCAAACGGGCAATCGGTAATTGAATATTTATGAAAAGGTACGCTTGTTAGGGAAAATTGTGTAACTTATTTTACATGAAGAACTCCAGAAATTCAAGTAAATAACGAATTTTTACTTTTTGTGAGTATCCAGTATAGCAGCAAGACTAATTTGTAGTATGTGTGTTTTACGGTGTACTACGCAATGACAACAGACACCACTACGATCTACAGATATAAGAAATACAAGAAATGTAATATCAATTGCGAGTACGATTAGACATCCACTGCACAATATATTGGTGACATGAAAAATTGTTACGGTCCGTGACTCGAACATAGATTTCCTGGTGTACACGAGCGGTCGTCTGAACCACTTCGATTGTCCGAGTACACCTCACGAACCGATCCATACTTTCGTATGTCACCTTCTGTCCACGTCCTGCACTCGCACAGGATTCCTGTGATTCCTGCACAGGCAGAGACTTATTTATACATGTATTGTGCAGTACTCGTGTTTTTACAATGTACTGTACAATATCCTTCAGACACTGTTAAAAACTCCAACTGTATAAAATAGAAGAAATGTGTTCACATTTAAGAAAACGAATAGACTACATCTGCACAGTTTATTGGTGACATATAAAAATTTGTGCCGGACCGGGACTCAAAACCGGATTTCCTTCGTTATGTGAGCGATAGCGTTAACAATTTGGCTATCTGAGCACACATACCTGATGTACCCAAATGCACATATTGCCCTATGTGTCCACGTTCAGCACTGGCACAGTTGCTGTGATTCCCACAGAATGAGGGACTTAATAATTATTTTCGTGGTTTGTTTAGGCATGTAATAGTATTTTTCAAAGTCTGTGTTTTTACGGTGTACTACGCAAAGTCCTTCAGAGATGCCTGCATATCGGTCCAGGAGGAGTCCTCGGATACCCAAAGTGGTTAACGCAACCGCTCGCATAAAGTGGAAAATCAGGAAACGAATGCCAGTCTGGCACAAATTTTCAGGTGTCATCAATAAACTGTGCAGCTGAAGTCTAGTATTTGCAACAGTGAGTACATTTCCTCTACAGTAGGAAGAGTACGTCATTAAAGCTGTAAGTAATTTGGGTGCAGGCAGGTTATGAAATACAGTACACAGAGCTGCCACCTCTCGCAGCAACAACTCTGACTCGCCTACATATTCAGTCGAACTGAACTTGGTGGGCAGATTCAGCACGAGACGAACTTCCTCTAAACGGATATGTGTCACAGCCACTGATACTAGTAAGTCAGAAATGTGGCAGTAGCTGTCCAAATCACTGACTACGTAATCGAGAGGAAACAGTGTCAAAAGCTCCAAGGCCAAGCGTTGCTCTCCTGCAAACATACACATTTCCAAGATCAGGCGTACAAAATGTCAATCATCTCTGGTGCTAGACGCGTTGGACAGCTGAGACACTGTATGACATTGATTGTGGTCCTTGTGAGGACAGAACCGGGCCCTCGACATGCCCCTATGGATGGTAGGATGATCCTAACTGGCCGACAGTCAGAGCACTCCCCATCGGCTCAAATGGATTTAACAGTAGGTTTCAGACAGCAGATAACTAATAGGGGTGTCCCTGGCAAACATGAGACATAGGTGTTGTGCCTCACAAAAGATATAAGAGATCCAAATTAATCCTTATTGATTACAAAGTTCCCTGCTGACACATGACAATTAATGAGATGGTACAGTAGTAATATAACACTTGTAAGTCCCAGCAAATACTGGACAGTTTAGATGAGTGGGATAAAACCGTAATATATTAATGAGTTAAGAAACGACAAATCTACATGTATACACAGTGATTGCCTGAATCCAGCATAAGAATAAAAAACCACCACGTACAAGTAACATCACTTATTGAGTCATGAATGAGCCTTCAGTGACTCGAGAACTCCCTAATATTTGTATAATATAGTTGATCCCAACAACTCTCATATAGAAGCTCGGTAATTCTCGCACTCTGCTCACCCAGGCTGTAACTTCTCATCATATTCGGCAACAGTAACTGGCATGTTCCCCAGACCATAGCATTGCGCCCTACAGCCCAGGTCCTTCCGATAATTGTTCAAGGACGCCCAAACTGCCGGCTAATGATATTTTCACTAACAAGACAGCGAAGGTTCTACAGCATTAACCAGTCGTATCACCCCTGCGTACACAGTGTAATAAACAGTTTTGTGTTACACTGACACTCTTCAGCCCATATTTCGGTATCAGCCAATACGGTTGGCTCCACATAACGCATTTCTCGGAGACTGGCGTTCTGGCTTCCCCTTTCCTATTATTTTTTAAGATTAATCAATGAGGAGACCTATTACAACTGTTTAGACAAGAGGTTATTCATTCCACTTAAAGCGATGTCAGAGAGTCAGCCCATCACATCACAAAGAGAAAATAATCCGCGTCCACAATGCAGCTGCATCACTTCTCACTGAATGCCGAGATCTTCATCTGTTACTGAGTTTCCCCCACACAGTGTTTTCAGAAGACGACGTGGCACAAAGCAAAGTACTTTTGAAACAGGTCTGGCCAGATGGGGGATACGACTTCTGTGAAAGTAGACCTGGACCCCATATTGCGGAGAGCACGCATTATGTGGAAAAATGCTAGTGTGTAGTGCACAGATGCCGATGATAAACAATGCCTGACACTTTTGTGCGGTATCTGCCACACGCAGTTACATAGCATCATCCTCTCTATCTGTCTCTCTCTCTCTCTCTCTCTCTCTCTGTCTCTCTCTCTCGCAAAGGCGAGCCAAAACTCATAGGGGGGTTGGCCAGACATCAAGTCATGCCATGGGCTTCTATGCCCATCCTTTCTTTAAACTTTAAACTAATTAAGAATAACACATGAGACATGTTGTCCAGACAGGGAACGGTACATATCACCTCCCGAACCCATCGATTTCATTTTCTCATGATATAGCTGTGAGATATCGACCACTGCGAGAAATAATAGAGTGGAACGATAAACTACAGTCTTGATGAGCACCGATCCTGCCACTGTTGAATTCCGACATGTGCTTGTAGACATGTATCCTTCATGAACGAGGCATGACGTGATTTTCTCACAAAGAGCATTCAAATTCGATTTCTGAATGAGAAGACCTTTCTTCAGTCTTTCTATAAAAAATGTTACCTCTACCCTCTATGAGCAATTGCACTATAATGATTATAATTTTCGTATTCAGGCATATACTACACTCCATGTGAATTCGACAGTTATACGAACTTCCAGCGTGTTGGAGTAGCTTGGGTCACCAACTTCCGTTAGTCAGTAGAACGAAGTACTTTTACTTTTTACTCATTCGATGACTAGTTTCGGGCCGAGACCCATTTCCAAATCATTATAACATAGTCGAAAATGGCACTTCCGAAGAAGTCAAAAATGTGAAATGAACATTTCTGATATCTTATGAAATGCCATTTTCGACTATGTTATGATGATTTGGAAGTGGATGTCGGCCCGAAACTAGTCATCGAATGAATAAAAAGAAAAAAAAATGGTGACTTCGACTGGTTACTCGTTCTACTGAATTTGACATTTGCTGCAGCTCGTCTTCAAGGACACACGGAACCTTGGAAAAAACATTTTTGACACAATTATGATGAAAGTGTACAGTTCCGTGCCTTCAGCTACAAATTAACAACAATACAAAAAAGCTTCGTGAAGTGTCTTCCAATATTAATCAACTACAGAACTTTAGCATTTCTTCAGAAACTTTTCTGTATCAAGAATAGCTATTCTTGAGCACTGTAGTGAACAACAGAGTCTTGCAAAATGTGAATAATTGAAAAACAAATAATCAAGCCACTTGCTGGACGATACAGCTGGTAGACAAAGTTCCGACAAGCCACGGTGGAGCACACTCGTCCATGTCGAGCATAAGTAATGAAAAAGTTGATGTTTCTAGCTACAATCACCGAAACGTCATCGAAGTCCAGATGCCCCGAGCTGGCAGACCTCGAACCCGGGGGGTGCCATGTCATTGTTGAAGAGCGGCAGTGGACTGCCGAATCGATGGCAACAGCGGCGGCTGCTCTTGTGAAGTTCATTGGTTCGGTGAGCTGGCGACTTCACTGTCTTCTGCTATCACCGCGAGAATTTAAATTCTCGATGTGCAGAATATTTTATCTTTCCGAGTGGCAGCTGGGCTGGGCCGCGGAAGCAGAACATAGCCTTCATCGGCGCACGCCGACGCTAGCTGCGAGCGGCGATCGAGATTTTTGCACGGCCCCCGGCGTCGCCCTGTGATGGTCCACTCGCGGACTTACACGCCTCTGTTCCAGTGCAGCTACGGGCATTTGAACTGAGGTGCCGCCGGCGCTTCACCGTGGGCGCGCTGCAACTGACGTGTTACGCTTCTGGTGAGCAAAAGTGAAGAATGAAACGTTTCACACAAAACGGATGCGACATTTCTTTTTTTAATATCGACCGACATCAAATGTGAAAATGAATTTCACAGCAAAACTTGGACCGTTTAGAAAGGAATTCAACTAATTGTGTATGTATATTCTTGGCGCTACGGAAAGAAAGACGAATCGAATTCATCAGCCAGGGAGATTACGGCAAGTGTTATCTGAGACGCAAAAGATTTTCTCTTTTTTGATTATCTTGGGAAGGGTGTGAAACATAAGTGCGAAGAAGCATCGGTTGTAAAAAGGAAAAATCCTTCTTCTGGACAGTACAGTTACACTTTAGATACTGGGAAAACTCAGTGATTTGTCGTAAGAATTGTTGGGTCATCACTGCTATTCACTGCATTTGGCTCTCTCTAGGCTCCAACTACTCCAGGTTCTAAGTAAAGTTATTTCAGAGCTTGATAAAGACTTAATGGCAGCCCAAAAGGCAGGATTTCGTAGACCTTCTATAATCGCAATTCATAGGTGAAATTTGATCTTTGGAAAACCTCTGGGAGAAAGTGCAATGTCTTAAATGGGAACTGAGCCAAAAAAATGCAATTTTAACTAAAAAAAACTATATTTCACTTTCAGGCGACGTTGTACTTGTGCGGCTCGTTGAATTTACTGGAGGAGGGCAGTAAATCGTGTGCACAAGTTCAAGAACCAGTATTATTTGAGGAATCTAGGAAAGCTCGAATTGTGACCATGGAGACGAAACTAGCCTAATTACGGCAAGCACGGTGGTTCTTCCAGCACTCGATGCGCAGATGGAACAGGTAGAGTGATACAGTGGGATGTACAATTAATGTGTGAATTCCTAAGGGAGCAAACTGCTGATGTCATCGGTCCCCCGACTTACACGCTACTTAAACTAACTTGTCAACACACATACCCAGGCCGGAGATAGGACTCGAACCTCAAGCGGGAGGGGCCGAGCAATCCAGGACATGACGCCTTGCCAAGCACGTCACAGTGGTTTAGAGTTTGGATGTACATGTACTCCTAAATCTGATTCTACTTGTAAAAGCTACCTTATGTGGTGACTGATATTTGGATTGACCATATTACATTGGAATCGTGATCATCTGTTATATACATTAGCTAGCTACTTTATTGCGTTGTTCTGGTAATGATGCTCGCCAGGTTGCGGCCAGTACTTAAATATGGCGTTCGATAGAGTACTCGTCGGGAAGTACTATATTTTGCCACTTAGAGCACTAGACGTAGTTCACGATTCAAAAGTAAGTGTGCCCTCACTTAAGTCTACAGCATATGACGTCCAAACCTCTTCCAAAGGCCATCGTGTGAAGAAGGTTAAGTTTATGCCGTCCTGTAACCACGTTATATTACCCAATAACAGCTACGCAAGGCTATGTCCTACACGCGCGCACATACACACAAGGACAAGGTGAAGTTCATCCCGTTCCGTGATCACTTTATATGATCCAATAGCAGCTACGTACAACCATCTTCTACCCTCACACACACAAACCGAAGTTGCAGCTTCTCGTAAGGACACGAAATATAATTGTACCATGGAATCCGTTTCACATACAGCGATTAGATTCTCCGGTCTAACTCACTCATGTACTGATATTGCGCCCTTTGATGGCGACAAGGATAGTAAGATTTGTTTTACATTTCCTCTTCGTTTAAGGATCCTCGCTGATTAAAGCCCTTTCTGTACCACTGACCTTTCTGGGCGCAAAAGAGATGGAAGCATGAGTTCACCATCTCTCTCGGTTACGTGTCTCCCTTTTATACTCTATTTTCGTATCCGAATTCATTCGGGATACTCTTCGAAGTGTGGCAAACATTTATTTAATATCACGCCGAAAGAGCTCATCCTTCCCAGGAAGACGAACATCTATTACAGTAAATTAACTATTGACGGAAGTACACAAATGGGTCTTTTATGTATTCTTCAAAAACTGTGGCAAGATGAGCTGTTTACGGCCAAGTTCGTTACTTCACGCTTAACCAACATGGGATTTTTAAATCAAAAGCAAACAATAGAGTGGGTAATATTCAGTTCGCCCTTATTCGTACCTTCTACAAAAATGTGAATCTCTTCCTTGGTGCAGTCTCACGAAGTCATAACGTGGAGAAGTATCAGTTCCGTTTAATGATGGCCACAGACCTGAGAATCCATAATTGTCTGCAGTCTCACGAAGTCATAACGTGGGGAAGTATCAGTTCTGTTAAATGATGGCTAAAGCCCTAAGACTCCATAATTGTCTGCCTGTAATATCAAGTGTTAACATGGAATGCATAATTCGCATGTGCAGTCATAGGTGTAAAGCAGCGGGAACAGCATGAAAATTGTTTTTCATTTGTTTAAACATAATTCTATAATGTAGTAACACTTATTAACGTTTTGAAACCGAACAAAAATCCATATTTTCGGCCAGAAGTACGGAGAAACTCGTATTTTAGTTAATAAAAACATAGACCTTAAGTATACTTCACTTCAAGAAACATGCTTATTACTCACCTATCATTTAAATGAGGTACGTTACTTGTTTCTAAAACAGTTGGCAAGCCTAGCTATGGTTGATGTATAGCTAAAGAGGCTGAGAAAGTACGTAAATGAAATCAGTGAAACCCAGAGACTGTGTTGCTGTTAATTGTTCCAGGCGTTGCACTTTGAGAATAGTTATGAAAACGGTTCGACTGTCGCTTCATTTCCGACTTTCATTGCCACTATATGGTGTCGTTGATGTTACGTCAGATAAATTGTATATGTAGGTTGGTTGGTTGGTTTGTGGGGGTTGAAGGGAGCAGACTACAAAGGTCGGTATAGGTGGCTTATCGTATTTGTCGTATTTGTTTTCAATACCAGCCCATAATGCCAATGTAAAAAGACTGTTTTTGGGATAGCCTGAAGCCATCCTACAGGTCCTGTACAACTACAAAATCGCCTGTGCGTAATTTTACCACTACGTCTGAAATTACAATGACATGGTCTAGAAGGTTGTTAGCAGAGAAAAATGCCCTTCAGGATCAATCAACCCCACCTATATCAGTAATAATTAAAGATTTTGTTAATTTAGAAATTAAAAAGTTATGTAGAAATAAAAAAGAGGAAATTTATTTTTATCTTTTTTCCTAGTAGTAAACGGGCTATCATGGGTTTACAAAATGTATTGACAAAACATTTTAAAAAATTAAGAAGCCTGAGTACATTTGGAGAGGAAGAGGGGGGGGGGGGGGGGAGGGTCGCACTAAGCTGGTCGTATGCTGTTGTAATCTCATCGTTTCCGTGCTGTAATTGTCTCGAGCCGGCGTGGTTTCTTTCGAACCGAGAGTGCAACAACCTTTGCGACCTCAGTATTTTCCGAATTTCGTTGCCAAACCACGGTGGGTCGCCGGGCGATGTGGCCGAGCGGTTCTAGGCGCTTCAGTCTGGAACTGCGCGACCGCTACGGTCGCAGGTTCGAATCCTGCCTCTGTCATGGATGTGTGTGATGACCTTAGGTTCGTTAGGCTCAAAGCCATTTGAACAATTTGTAATTGTCTCGAGTCCGTTCACGGCGCAGCGCCTTTTCTGCCCCCTGTCAGTGCCTTTTGTAAACACGATGTTTCTGCGCCACATTCTGAGCAGTGTGACGCATCGTTTGACTTGTGTAACTCTCGCTTGGGTTGATAGGCGTTGATATTTAGGTACTCGAAGGTTTCTCTCAATTGCTTGCCGTCGAAATGACACATCCAGTTTCCTTCCCTGCACTTCTTCTATCCGAAATTGTACTCTGTGGCGAATAACTTCAATACTTCAAATCCATAAGGTGCGTGTACAGCTTGCCCATTAGCTGCATGCAGCCTTTTTTCTGTTTGTTTTTTTTCCTTATACTTCGTCTCACTGTCAAAAGATTCAGTTCTTCGCTAGCATGGTATTCTGCTTGCATCTTCAGCATCTTGTACATTGTGCATAGAGAGACAAAGACGTACAGCTACGTCTTTAATGGCAAGGATAATGATGCATGCAATCAGCCATGTTCGAATGTGTGTGGATTCCTAAGGGGCCAAACTGCTGAGGTCGTCGATCACTAGACTTGCACACTACTTAAACTAACTTGTGCTAAGAACAACACACACACACACACACCCATGCTCGAGGGAGGACTCGTTGACTACTTATGCTATCAAAGCGGACATCTTTATCACTGGATCAGCGCACAGGTTTCTTTCTGGTTGCCAATGGAATCACGCAGGTGTTTGTGTCGAGAAAGAGGCGTCCACCCACACACATGCCTCTTCTTACGTACGAGGAGAACATAAGCGTACGGCGACAAGGTGTGATGTGCACAGTAGTAAAGTACTGTGGGACAACAGACTATCTTCAACAAATCATTGGCCAGTCGATTGTTTATCGTTCAGTCGTTTCTTCTTTTCGGTCGAATGAAACAACCGAATGATACTAGTCTCTGCGACGATACGATACAAATGTTGTCATTAATTATTCGGATTTGAATGGTTTCACTTAATATGAGATAACAAGACTACGAATATTTTCAGTCGGTCTCCGGCTTTGAGTGATTTCGTTTACACACTTCTACATCAATTTCGACTATACATGAGTCATTGCTAGGGTTGTCAAATTCTTTAGAGACAAAAAAAAAAGAAATGCATTTTTTTCAAGTACTGGTAAGAAGCTTACTTCTGAAAGTGAGGTACTTTCAAAATTACCGCAAACTGGGACAATTTTGCAACTTTTCCTTCTTCTGCCTGTTATGTTACGTGATACTGCAAAAAAGGTTTTTCAAATCATCCTAAAACATATCTTAGTCTATAGTTTCATAACACACCGACCCATGACAGCTTATTTATGTATTTATGCATAAAAAAAGAAAAATACGCTTGTCAGGATTACCTGAAAACCGGTCAACTTTATCAGCTGCGTTGAAATCCATGTAAATCACCAAAAAATTCCAGTAAAAGAAGTTTAAAGCACTTACGTATTGACCACTTCAAGGAACAGATAGTTACAAAGAACGTTATACAGAAGGTACACAAAAAGATTAAAAGTTAAAGAAAAGTTTGAAATTTTTATCAGAAGAGAAAGATTTCCCTCGGATTTGATTGTAAGGAGCATTATTTTTGTATACAATGTCATTTAAGTTCAAGGAAGATTCATCTAACACGTCTGGAATGTAAATACTTTTCGCCCCGTCTGTTTCACGAAAATACCCCTCGAACTCCCTTGAATTCAGTTAAGTCTACAAAGAAAACGCTTGACAGCTTTTTGGTTAAGAATGTTACCATAGCAAACATTCCAACCTTTAGTAAATTAAAGTATTTTAAGAAATACAAGTTTCATTAATAGTCGTTGAGTTTTATTCACAAGATACGTTTCAGACATATATATATATATATATATATATATATATATATATATATATATATATATATATATATATATGTGTGTGTGTGTGTGTGTGTGTGTGTGTGTGTGTGTGTGTGTGTGTGTGTGTGTATACGACATTTGTAGTGAAAAGTCACATTCACTATCAGGACTTAAGTTTTTGGGTTACCTTTCACCAAAAAATTCAAAACAATTGCGGAATCTGGTATAAGAAATGATTAAAAACAGTAAATACTTTTTCAAAATTTTTAAATATGAAGTTCAGAACTATATTAAAATAGTTTCATAAAGTGGGCACTGCGGGGGTTAAGAAAACGCCTTCACTTGGACGAAAATCTCAACTACTGGCTACTTACTGACGTTCAATAAAAATTCAGTATGGGAACAACAATAACTGTAACAACCAGCGACAGCAGACTGCAGGCAACAATATCGATTTGTCAGTGGTAAAAATGATCGAATATTTCTGCTCAGAAAGGAATCCGCCCGTCTCCGTCTACTGTTTGCATTCGATTGCCCCCAGAGACTGGTTTCACTCGACAGAAATGAATTAATAATAACCCTACGGGTACATAAAAATTCAAGCGAGTGACTCAGTTATTTTCGTTGTATTGTTCGCTCAGACTTCATTCACTCGAAAAAATGAACGAGTTGTCCAAATGATACGTAAATCCACATCCGACAGAACCGATATTTTCTTCTTGTTCATATAGACTGGATCCCTCAAAATAATGAGTAAATAATACAATCTATGCGCAAAACTTTAACTTAATGAGTCGACTGTTTTCCTGGAACTGACAGAGTCGAACAATTTCATTCCCTTGTTCCCATCAGTAGTGGAAACGCACCGTAAGCTCCGTTCCTTCTACTCGTAGGTCACGTCTTTGCTGGTATTTTCTTTCGTTTTCACCTAGATCTAGGAGAGCAGGATAATTCAGAGCGGCGCCGTTTGTGTGCTGTTGAGGTGGAGCAGGCCTGGCGTCTGCAGCGGCGACCCGCGTGGGACCCGGGGGTCGTGGATCGATGCCCGCCGGCGGCAGCGGCAGCGGGCGTGGCGCCCCAGGACAGCGGGCCACGCTGCCGTCCCTCTGTCTTCCCCGGACACGGCCAAACCCTGCACCCACCGCAGCATCTGTCCAGCCCCTAGTGGCCGGAGCAACACAGCAGGAGATAACGACGTCAAATGACAGTTTTCATTCTCACCACGGCACCTCTTCGATTGCCTTCATACTTATCTGACGGTCTGTGTGTCCACATCAATTTCCTAAAGCATTCCCAAAAATACTCGATGTAGTCGCCTTGAAGAGTAGAGGATTTCAGAGCATTTTTAAGTGCAAAAAAATTTTGGGTTCTTACCGTAATCGTCGATAGCCGAGCGCGTGCCGAAATCCCGAGTTTGGTTCCCGGCGGCGACGAAGAAAGAAAAAGGATAAAAAAATTATTGTGGACAGATCTTGAAGAAGCTCCACTGTGCCTTGTCAGGCCAACAACAAAAGGTACCTGAATATAGAAGGAACGACATTGATGCGCTGGTCACCGAAGTAGCGTCACATCGAAAGGTATGCTCAAATGCTTCAAATGGCTCTGAGCACTGTAGGACATAAACTTCAGAGGTCATCAGTCCCTTACAACTTAGAACTACTTAAACCAAACTAACCTAAGAACATCACACACACCCATGCCCGAGACAGAATTCGAACCTGCGATTGTAGCGGTCGCACGGTTCCAGACTGCAGAGCCTAGAACCGCTCGGGCACCCCGCCGGCGATAAGTTTGCACCTGTCGCGAAATTTGACGTTATTAGACTATGGCAGCAGACGGCCGACGCGAGTGCGTTTGTTACCAGCACGAAATCGCCCGCAGCGCCTCTCCTGGGCTAGTGACCATACCGTTGGGTCTAGACTGGAAACCCGTGGCTTGTTTAACTAAGTTCCGATTTCAGTTGGTTAGAGCTGATTGTTAGGTTCGAGAGTGGCGCAGACCCTACGAACTAATGGATCAAAGTTGTCTACAACGCACTGTACACTATGCAAATTGGTGGTTGCTCCATAATGGTGTGGCCTGTGTTTACATGGAATCCTCTGGATGTTCGGCTACTTGTAAGCCATTTGTAGCCATTCATTCGTGTCAAGTTCCGAAATAACGATGGACTTTTTGTGGCTGATAATGTTCCGGGCCACAACTGTCCGCGTTTGGTTTGGTCTGGACAATTCGAGTGAATGGTTTGGCCATACAGACCGGCCGACATGCATCCCATCGAAAATTTATGGGTCACAATCAAGAGATCAGTTCTTGCACAAAATCGTGCACCGGCAACACTTCCTTAATTATGGACGGCTATAGAGGCAATGTGACTCAATATTTCTGCAGGGGACTTCCAACATCTTTTTGAATCCATGCCATGTTTAGTTCCTGCACTACGCAAGGCAAAAGATGGTTCGACGCGATATTAGGAGGTATCCCTTGACTTCTGATACCTCAGAGTAATCGCCTTTGATGATACTTTTTCGTAGAGTTTTTAAGTAGAAAACATGTTTGGCTTATACGGTATTCAACCATAGCTGAATGCGTGCCATGTTCCCGAGTTTGATTCCCACGGCTCACTTCAAAAATTATTTTCTTAATGTGGTTGGTCAGGAAGGAGGTCCACTCAGCTTTGTCAGGACGACTGATAAGCTACCTGAATATAAATGGAGCGGTACTCATATGCAAGTCAACGAAGTAGCGTCACATCGGAAGGTTTGCACGAAGGTGTGTAATTGAAACACAGCCTTTATTTATTATCAGCAAAAGCTTCCTTTCTTTGTTTCACTGATGCCATGTCCTGCACTGACGCAGGGTCGGCATTGTTAGAAACGAATTTGGCAAGGTTAATGCAAAGGGGTGGCCGGATGCCTCTCCTGCCGCCACCCATAACCCCGTGCCCTCCCCCCCTCCTCACCCCCCGCGCGGGATGGAATTAGTGTACCCCTGCTTTCTGCATCGAGTGTAATTAATGGAATAGTGCAAGCGTGTTTAGATGTCTGCGAGTCGTGTAACTGAGGCGTAACTGGTGACCAGCCCGGTATTCACTTAGTGGGATGTGGAAAACCGCCTAAAAACCACATACTGGCTGGCCGGCACACCGGCCGACAACGGTAATCCGCCAGGCGGATTCGATCCGGGGCTGGCGTGCCTACCCGAGTCCAGGAAGCAGCGCATTAGCGCTCTCGGCTAACCTGGCGAGTCTATTAGCACCAAAAGCATCAAACGTTAATTTTTCTTGTTAGAGAGCGAGCCATATTAAGGCTAAGGATCTTATTCACAATAAGGCTGACTATGAATTCTATAGGATTCAGATGTCCATCACTGATTCCCAACATTTCTAAGACGGTTACCCATGAGTGGAAACATACATTAGCTAGTAAACCTTCTTCCCACCATCATCAAAATTAGCACCTAACAAAACATTATAGTAACAATTTTATTTTTAAAGTAATAAAAGATAATCTATATTTAGGTTTTAAAGGTCCTTTGTTCATAGCCGGAGTGATGAGTCGGTGAGATAACTGGTACAGCTTATTTCGAACAACATTTTTTTGTAGCATGACTAGCGAACCCAGCGATTTTCGAAATTGCTAAATATGTATGGGAGTCGGACATGCGCCGTAATATCCTTCTGGCCCCTCTCTCTGACTTCCTATCCACTATCTTTCTCAACCTCCTCCTCTTCACTCTTTCTGCCTCCCTCTTTCTTCCCGCCTCACTGTCAGTCCCCTCTGACTCTGAGCTTTTTTTATTGTTGTCGTCTACGAAACGGTGATAGGGAAGTGGCGTCGCTTAAAATGAAAGAGTAAACAGGTTGGAGTCATTAATATAAGGGAAATGAGAGACCTCTCCTTCTGCTAGATCCCTGAGGATAGTAGCTTATTTTGCATAGTTTTAATCTGCAAGCGGGTTGGATTACAAAGTTTCAGGCTATTCACATTCCTTAGTAGCATTCTAATCATAAGCCAATTAGCCATAAATACAACTTCCCTATTTTCTGTCAAAATAGACTGAGAGGAAGGAAACGAAACGTGCGTACTTCTGAGCACAACATTCGTTTAGTATTACATATAAGAAGATACAGTATACCGGGTTTGTCTCCTAAGAGTCGTCAGGCGCCTTTTCTCTAGTGTTTTGGCAGATGTTTGTGATTTAATTTTGGTAGTTCGTAGCTGAATTGAGTTCAAACAAATACTGTTCATCACGTCATCCATGCGATGCCAAGTGTCACGTCCGTTTTTTTCCCCGTTACAAACAAAGTCATTTTGAAAGTGGTATTTTAATGCTCATTAGATAGAGTGGGTCCAAATTAGTCTAGCGCGGGTTGTCTAGGCATTTGAGCCTAAGGTCCACACTGGCTTTTTCACTAAGTCAGAAGGGTCAAGACCTTTCTATAGTCTGTCTTAAGTTTTCTTTAGGCTGATACTCTAGTATTGCTAGGAACTGCTAGGTATAATTCGCAGGTTTCCGTGACTCTTACCACTGCTGCCATTCTCTACGAGCTGACACTTGGTGGGACTGCAGTAGTCATTGCACAGTGAAATGCTTATTGTTTGTCTTTGAGCTGTGGCCTTAATTTCATTTCATATACATTGTTCCAAACAAATATCATTCGTCAGGATCGCTTTAACGCGCTTTCACGAATCTTTGTTACTCCTGTGCATTATAACATCACAGTAAGTCGTCAGAACGTAGTGCGAGCCGCATATGGTATCAGTACTCTTCCCACTTCCACATTCCTCGCCGTACGGCATCAAGACTGGTTACCTCTTCGTTATCTGCGGTCGCCGCTGGCGTCCCTCAAGAAAAGTTGGACAGACTGTAGTTCATCACAAAATATACTGCAGTGTTGAACTAATCCCAAATTTTCGTTGTCTGTAGTTCAACCAAGCCTAGACAGTCAACACTGCGTCCGATCGCTTCGGCATGGTTACTTTGTGCCAGGAAGGGCTCTCAACAAGATAAGTGTCCAAGCGTCTCGGAGTGAACCAAAGCATTGTTGTTCGGACGTGGACACAGGGAGACAGGAACTGTCGATGACATGCCTCGCTCAGGCCGCCCAAGGGCTACTACTGCAATGGATGACCGCTATCTACGGATTATGGCTCGGAGAAACACTCACATCAACGCCCCCATGTTGCAAAATACTTTTTGTGTAGCCACAGGACCTCTAGTTACAACTCCAACTGCGCAATTGGCTTCATGATGAGCAACATCACTCTCGACTTCCATGGTGAGGTCAATCTTTGCAACCACGAAACCATGCAGCCCGGTACAGATGGGCCCAACAACATGCCGAATGGACCACTCAGGATATGCATCACGTTCTCTTTACCGATGAGTGTCGCATATGCCTTCAACCAGGCAATCGTCGCAGGCAACCCGGTCAGGCTCGAATGCTTAGACACACTGTCCAGCTAGTACAGCAAGATGGAGGTTCCCTACTGTTTTGGGGTGGCATTATGTGTGGCCGACGTACGCCGCTGGTGGTCATGCAACGCACCGTAAGGCTGTAAGATACGCGAATGCGATCCTCCGACCGATAGTGCAACCATATTGGCGAGGCATTCGTCTTGATGGTCGACAATTCGCGCCCCCATCGTGCGCGTCTTGTGAATGACTTCCTTCAGGATAACGACATCGCTCGACTAGAGTGGCCAGCATGTTCTCCAGACATGAACACTATCGAACATGCATCGGATGGATTGAAAAGGACTGTTTATGGACGACGTGACCCAACAACCACCCTGAGGGATCGAAGCCGAATCGCCGTTGAGGGGTGGGACAATCTGGACCATCAGTGCATTGATGAACTCGTGGATAGTATACCACGACGAATACGGGCATGCATCAATGTAAATCATTTCATGCAGGTTTAGCTAAACATATGAACGACCATGCTTTAAATTAGAAGAAGAAAACTAGCTACTGCCTGATTTATGCACTCATATTAAATGCTTTCGACAGAATACTGTCTTGTTTCTATATAAATTGAACAAAAAACTGTTCACGTATTTAACACAAGTCAAACATTAAACTAAATTTGTAAAATGGGTACTGCATGGGAAAATGATTACCATGCGCCAACGAAGAAAAGATGATGCAACAATGTTGCAGAGAACATGCAACATCGTCGCGGAAGCCCGGGCAGTTGTACTGGCGATAACAATTGTGCGCTAAGCGCATTGCGATCAGCACACCAGACTGAATACAGCATTGTTGGAGCTTCCACTTTATAGAGCGGTAGTTTGCAGGACAAAGCGTGACCTAGTCTTCATTTATAGTGGCTAAAGAGATCGATCCAGACAGAACGCGGTTTTTGAAACGGATATTAATGACTGAAAAAAAGAACGCTAAACACACTCTCTTTTCCAAACATAATTGGAAGTAAGTCAATTTTTACATTTTCTTCTCCTCGTTGCACGAATCACTCGTTGCGGAAGGCGCTCGATAATTACGGAGGGCCGGATACCGTGCTTGGCTGACCAGTTACCGGGGGCCGGATTGATGGTGATCGACACCTGCTCTTGAGCAATATTTGTTTTATCGATATGTATTAACAGAGACAGTAAAAATGAAGGAATAATCAGTATTCCAGCAGTGACAACACCGCCTCGGCCTGGGCTATTGCAACCACCATACACCAGCGCAGCTCAATAGCTGCTGGAGTACTGGTTATTCTTCGTCTTTCACTGTCCCTCTTAACACGTATCTATATAACGAGTATTGGTCTAGACTAATTTAGGTTCGCACTGGTGACGGGTCACGTAAAATTAAAATTCTGCTTAAATTTTTTTTTTTTTTTTTTTTTTTTTTTTTTTTTTTTTTTTTTTTTTTGGGAAACAAACCTACGCTTTCCGTCGACACTGGACATCGCAAGATATGAATTATGAGCATTATTTGACTGGGCTAACTACAGGCTTACATTGAAAAACCGCTATTGCAAATGTCTGGCTAAAACTCGAAATTAAATGCACCTGATGACTCCTAGAAGAGACACCCTGTATATGGAATAGACAATTTGTTTAATGTTTAAATACAAAATTGAAAAAAAGAAAACGAAACAGCACTTTCTTCAGCACAGTATTTTCTGTCTCGAAATCGGTTTTAACAGAAAAATGAGACATTGTCGTTTTACAAATGTATATATCTGTGTGAATGCATATTAGACTATCGCATAAAATTTGAAGTACGTCGGTCAAGAAATTTCGACCCTTTTTCGTTGACCTCTTTACCCTATTACGTAATATACATTTAAACATGTGGCCTATGTCTGTCCAGATGTTTATAAGAGTATTGTAAAAAAAATTTAAAGCACTTTTCGAGACTTTCGCTAACAATGTTTCCCTGTATATATAGATATCCGTTCAAATCTTTATCAGTTTATCAGAGTATCGTGTAAAAATATCAAGTGTATCGGTCAGAAAGTTACGAGATTTTTGTTAATAACGTTTAACATTTGTGTATTATGTATACATATTTCTAGACCACATATATTAAAAAATATGTATCGTATGTCCATAAAACGTTTAGTAGTGTTTCGTGTAAAAATTTTAAATACATCGGTCAAGATCTTTCGAACGTTAAACGATTTGTCTTTATACACTGAAGCATCGATGAAACTGGTATAGGCACGCATATTCAAATAAACAGCTATGTAAACAGGCAGAATGCGGCGCAGTTGTTACATCGATTACTGCTGCTACAGTGGCAGGTTATCAAGATTTAAGTGAGTTTGAACGTGGTGTTATAGTCGGCGCACGAGCGATGGGAACATCTCCGGCGCAGCGGTGAAGAGGGCATTTTCCCGTACAACCATTTCACGAGTGCACAGTGAATTTCGGGAATCCGATAAAACATCAAATATCCGACATCGCTGCTGCCGGAAATAGATCCTGCAAGAACGGAACCAACGATGACTTAAGAGACTCTTTCAACGTGAGAGAAGTGCAACCTTCCTCAAATTGCTGCAGATTTCAATGCTGGGCCACCGACAACAGCCAGTCTGCGAACCATTCAACGAAACATTGTCGATATGGGCTATCGAAGCCGGAGGCCCACTCTTGTACTCTTTATTTCTGCACGACCAAAGCATTACGCCTCGCCTGGGCCCAATAACACCGTCATCGACTGTTGATAAATGTAAATGTCGTGTGACTAGGGTCTCCCGTCGGGTAGACCGCTCGCCTGGTCTTTCGATTTGACGCTACTTCGGCGACTTGCGCGTCGATGGGGTTGAAATGATGATGATAAGGACAACCCAATACCCAGTCCCTGAGCGGAGAAAAATCTTCGACCCAGCCGGGAATCGAACCCGAGCCCTTAGGACTGACATTCTGTCACCCTGACCACTCAGCTACCGGGGGAGGATATTGACTGTTGATGACTGGAAACATGTTGCGTGGTCGAACGAGTCTCGTTTCAAATTATATCGAACGGATGGACGTTTACGGGTATGATCACAACCTGATGATTCCATGGACCCTGCATGTCAGCAGGGGACTGTTCAAGTTGGTGAAGGCTCTGTATTGGTGTTGGGCGTGTGCAGTTGGAGTGATATGGGACTCTGATTCGTCTTGATAAGACTCTGACAGGTGACTTGTACATAAACGTCCTGTCTAATCACCCGCACCCATTCATGTCCATTGTGCATTCTGACGTGCTTGAGCAATTCCAGCAGAACAATGCGACACCCGACACGTCCAGAATTGTTACAGAGTGGTGCCAGGAACAGTCTTCTGAGTTAACACTTCCTGTGGCCACCACACCCCCAGTCATGAACATTATTGAGCATATGTGGGACGTCTTTCAAATTACTGTTCACAAGAGATCTCCACCCATTCGTATCTTACGGATCCCCTGCAGGATTGATGCTCCATCCAAACCCTCTACCCCCATTTAAAATCTTCCAAATTAAAATGTATGCACTATACTTACTGTTTCTAAATCTCTCGAATCTGCAGTCCTTATTTTGAACTAAATGTACTGAAAGACTTCAGGTTGCCAGTGCTTTGCGTCTGACCTCTGCCATTAATAATATTGATATTACTGCTTAGGCCCTACAGCAGTGAAGTTCTGTTATTGTTCTGCTGTGCTGTCGATTACTTTATTTAATGTTTCGAAGTGAATAATGAAGCAATTTGAGGTGTATTGTGGGAACTACCTGCAACTCAGAGAAATTATTTTCATAACATATTGAGGTATTTGTGACGTATGCATAGTATGAAGTCCAAAGTATGTTTTGCAGTGGGTGTGTTTCATGAATTAACGCCAGTAACTGAAAAAAAATATAATTATTGGTAACTTACGTAATCAGTCTTAAGTATTATGAAGTAGTGACGTTAGTAACAATCCTTTAAACTTAATTTAGTTCCGTGACCGCAACACAATTGAACCGTTTTGTTTCTACCCCTCATAAAATTTCACTTTACCCTTGAGCGGGTAATTACCCTAAAGTTGCGAACCACCGATATAGAAGATATGCCGGCAGTAGGCAGGGATCCATTTCCTTGCAAAATTTGTCAGTGAAGTGCACAGGAAAATCTTGGTGCTGGTTAATTAATGTCAAAGTTCCGTGTCCCATGCCCCTACCTCTTTTTTAACTTTCCCGTCCATTTATACACGATATTCCGAAGTTTCTCCGCTATAGTCATGGAGGAGAAGGTAATCAAGAAACCAACTCCGTATGCACTACCATGAAACATCCCTTGTCGCTGTTGTTTGACAGTACTCTTCGGACGCTATCATTTCGCAACATTTATGCATAGTGTAGTGTCCATGACATATAAATAAACATCTGGGCGACTTTATTTTTAAAAAAAATATGCATAGCGTAGTTGGTGTGCAATAGTGAAGTCGCTGGTTCGAGCGTCATTGATAATTTCCATTTTACTTTTATTTAAATTCCATATTTATTGACATATGAAAATGTTCATTAGCTAGTAGTGAATCAAAATTTTTAATAAAAATATATTTTTTTACTTTTAATTACTGCTGGTATGAAACTAAAACTTGATAAAGAGATGCTAAATGCAATAATGTTACGAGAAAAAATTGTAATATGCTTACACATCAATAATGCTGTCCAGCCTCCAGAAATAAAAAAGGATTGTAATTTATATTTGATGTTTCGCATTTTAGGATCAAATTTTAATTTTTCATGAAAATCCCCATAGTCACTCATATAATAAAAACGAATAGACGTTAGTTTTAAGAAAAAATTGTAATTCAATATCTGTTAAGTAATATTTTCAGTTTGTAATAAATATGGAATTTTAACAAAAAAAATGCTTCTAGTTAGACTCAAACTAGCAGATTTGTAAATGCATTCCTTATACATTGAACATCCACGTAATGACCAATTAATTAAACTTTCGCTATTTGAGAGGTACGCCATGAGAAACGAGAAATCATAGGACAAAGAAACTTTCTGGAAACATTTGTAAAGACATACAGAAGAGAAATAACGATTAAACCATTGGAAGGAACACATCTCAGTATTAACATGAGACAGTAATATTTGTTAATCGAGTACCGTATTTACGTTACGAACGTTGCTCATTGTGACGGCTACCTGTGTCCACAACTGTTTGAAATTTTGTATGGATATCGTTTCTTAATTGTTCACAGCACTTTTCCAGCTGTTGACTAAGATTGTTCAGCTGTCGTGACACAGCTCGCGCACTGCTTGATTACGTCCAGCATTCTCAACTATAGCGAGAGCAACTTCTTCACCATCTGTGACGCAATTCGTCATCGGCCTCTCCCAGGAGCAATTCCCAGATATATGGTGTTTGTTGTTTGGGACATTTTTGACCATATCTGATCCATCGCCCATGGGGATTTTAGACTTTGGGCTGCGAGCGGCCATTGATTGAAATCAATGCGGAAAGTTGAAAATTTGTGCCAGACCGGTATTCGTAACCTGTTGTCCTGCTAACTGTATTTCCCTTGTGTCTCAATTCATAATGGCTGCTGACTGGATCAAAAATGATGTCTGAAAACAGAAAGCACTGTTTGTGGCTGTTGGAAAGCCCATAGCAATCAATAAACCTTAATAAAACTCCTTAAGCAGTAGCATGCACGATCCCCCAAAATACACAAAAACTGGGAAGGCATGCAATTTAAATGTGACTGCCAGCTGGTACACACCAGCAGGCAGATTGACAATTACCCTTAAATAAATATCCAGTCCCCCTAAGTACAAGATAAGTTGCGAAGTCATGCAATTATAAATGTGATTCCCAACTGCCACACACCAGCACAAGCATTAACAATGAGCCTTAAACAAATATATGGTCCCCCTAAAAACAAGAAAAGATAGCAAATTACAGCAGACGGTGGTCACAGCCAACAGGCAACAAGCAGACAAGTTTTACAATGAATGGAATTAGCTAATGACTGCGGATAAAAAAGGAAAAGCAAGATAGTTCATATTCAAAAGTAAATGGCTCTAAAACTTAACACGCTCCAGAACTAGCAATACTCGTGCAAGGTGTAAACAAATAGTTAAAGAGCAGGTATAGAGACAAGGAACTTCGGACTTACAGAACATGCTTCAAAGCTTATGTTCTTGCTGAATCCACATTAATGAATAGCTCAAGCGTTCCGGAATTAATTGGCGACACTCTGCCGTGTCATGTATCAAACGATCACATTTAATTAACTTGAGCCAACACGAGACGGCTGGTCGAGGCTCAGATTGCCTACGGCCTGCCCAAATAAGATTATAAACGGAATGTCTAGGATGTACGCAGTATTAACTTATTCCAGAAGTGACTACATATACAAGTTACAAACTTAACATTTCTTAAAATTACTTGAAAATTAATAAGGTGAAATATCAGCGCCTGAAAATACGATTACTAGGCCATACTCATCTATGAAAGTGTCTTGCATTCGACGCAGACTACGCTACAATTTCATTGGCATCAGTTCAATTTACAACAGAAAATGCTCGTGCACTTGCATGGAGTATGGCCTGGAGCAACAAATTATGATCAGTTACACTGACCGATAACCACCCACACACTCACTCGGAGCCGCGTTAGTGTGACAGATGTAATTGCACATTAAAACAGACGTGGCCTTACGGTACCAAGTACCAATAAAAAACAATACTTAACTCCACTCAGGTGTGAAGGAGCTGTGACTTACAGGATTCCAAGCAGCGGAGTTATTGCCTCCAGTCCTTACAAGTTTTCTTCCAATCGCCGTATAGTTTAAGCTTCCAGAGTTGGCCGGGAATTTGCTGACTATGTTGCACACAGTTCAAAATGGCTCTGAGGACTATGGGACTTAACATCTGAGGTCATCAGTCCCCTATAACTTAAAACTACTTAAACCTAAATAACCTAAGGACATCCATGCAGGATGGCAGGATTCGAACCTGCGACCGTAGCGGTCCCGCGATTCCAGACTGAAGCCCCTAGAACCGCTCGGCCACACCGGCCGGCTGTGTTGCGCACGGGATCCACTGCTGTCCCCGCAGCTCGCCGCTATCACCCCTTAATCCAGCCGGCAAAGCTTGCCTCCGACCCATTTAACCACTTGCAACTTCTCGAGGGCATACCTGACATTAGGAGTCCCTCAAAACCAACACTTAGCCTGCCACGTGCCCTCCTGCAGACTGATAGTACCAGGGCCGCCAAAAACCAACAACGTACCTTCGACCTAACATAAGGTCAGAACCGGCATCAGCAGCCCAAATAGTTAATGGCGTCAACGGAGTGCCATAGCTGCCGAATTTAAAGCCACCTCATTCAGTATTTCCTGCAAGGAAATAAGGATGGTGGTTTTGTCTAGTTTACTTGTCCATAAGGTAGCTGTGTTTATCGTATTTACATTTTTCCATGACAGAATGTGCTATGAATCAATAACATGACGGTGCACAACCTCACTTCACTGTGGGTGTTCGCAACCATCTCAATGCTGTATTTCCTGGTCGCTGGATTGGAAGGGGAGATCTATTCCATGGCCTGAATCCCGTTGATTGTTTTCTAAGGGCATATCTAAAGCCACTTGTGTATGAAACCGCACTGTATACTGACACGGAGTTAGTTGCCAGAAATGCAGCTACACGTGATGTGACTCGAAACACACCAGGAGTATTTGTGAAGGTGCGTCAGAATCTTGTACGCCAATGTCATGCTTGCTTTGAGATTGATGGTACGTTCTTTGCGTCAACGATGCTATTTGCAGTTAACTGTAATTATCATAACAAAAAAGTCCACAGTACTGTGATTTTATTCCTGTTATTTCTTAAAGCTGGCTTCTCGGACCTCAGGATCCCTACCTCAGACTGCTCATTGGAGCAATGTCCTGTTAAATTTCTGCACGCTCTTACAAAAACACCTTGGGCACATATACACTGAAGAGCCAAAGACACTGGTACACATGCTAATATCGTGCAGAGCCCCCGCAACACGCAGAAATGCCGCAACACGACGTGGTATGGACTCGACTAATGTCTGAAGTAGTGTTGGAGCATGAATCCTGCAGGTCTGTCCCTAAATCCATAAGAGTACGAGGAGGTGGAAATCTCTTCTGAATAGCGCGTTTCAGGGCACCCCAGATATGCTCAATAATGCCCATGTCTGGGGAGCTTTTGGTGGTCAGCGGAAGTGTTTAATCTCCGAAGAGTGTTCCTGGACCCACTCTGTAGCACTTCTGGACGGGTGGGGTGATGCATTGTCCTGCTGGAATTGCCCAAGTCCGTCGGAATGCGCAATGAACATAAATGCATGCAGGTGAACCGACAGGATGCTTACGTAGATGTCACCTGTCAGAGTCGTATCTAGATGTATCAGGTGTCTCATATCATTCCAGCTGCACACACCCCACACTATTACACAGCCTCCACCAGCTTAAACAGTCCCCTGCTGACATGCAGGGTCCTTGGATTCATCAGGTTGTCTCGATACCCGTACACTTCCGTCCGCTCGAAATAATTTGAAACGTGACTCGTCTGACCAGGCAACGTATTTCCAGTCATCAACAGTCAATGGCGGTCCCAGGCGACGCGTAAAGCTTTGTGTCGTGCCACCATCAAGGGTACACGAGTGGGCCCACGGCACCGAAAGCCCGTATCAGTGGTGTTTCGTTGAATGGTTTGCACGCTGACACTTGTTGGTGGCCCAGCATTAAAATCTGCACCAATTTGCGAAAGGTTGTACTTCCGCCATGTTGAAAGATTTCCTTCAGTCCTTGTTGGTCGCATTCTGGAAGGATCTTTTACGGGCCGCAGCGGTGTCGGAGAGTTGATGCTTTATCGTATTCCTGAAGTTCACGGTGCACTCGTGAAATTGTCGTATGGGAATATCCCCTCTTCACCGTTACCTCGTATGTTCCCACCGCTCGTGCGCTAACTATAAGAGCACGTCCAAACTGACTTAAATCTTGATAACCTGCCACCGTAGCCAAACGAGTGTTGTCTTACATAGGCATTGCCTACTGCAGCCTCGTACGCTGCCTGTTTACATTGTATTTGAATACGCATACCAGTTTCTTTGGCGCTTTAGTGTATATAAGTCGCAACGGCCAATGATTTCTTCTGTGCAGATACAAACAAGGCTCGAATACTTACGGGATCTCCGAAATGCCGCGAGCAACGAGGATAGTGGGCAAGGGACACAACATTTGTAGGGTATCGGTAAGTTGAGAATTTCGGTCTGACCGAAGGCGTGCAAGGGTAATGCGTGCAGTTGCAATGACCATTGTGCTGGGATGGCGCAATGGTTCAGTTCGCCTCCAGCGGCAGCACGGCTCGGATCCCTGTTTACTTCCACGCCTCGGAGCTTTGCGTGCGCGAGATTGCTTACTTCTTGTGCTTATCGTGAGTAACTACGCTATAGACAGAACATAGCACTATCCAATAGAAATTTAGCCATCCAGATCACTCCACTACTGGATTCACGCGACCCAACGCCTTTGACATCGATTGCTTCGTGCGAGAAGAGATCAGAATAGATCCACAGGACTTGGTATTCATCCACCTCTCTATTATGAGTAGTGTGGTTTACCTTAAATTGATCAACGATACAGTATGTGATAAAATTGTACGTGGCCAGATGGGCAATCATCAACAATATTATTATCTTCAAATAAATTTCACATGGATGGAGAGCTATATTTAAAAGGAAACATAAGATACTTTCAATAACAATATTTTCTAACCTTAAAGCCCATACATACAGCTAGTTATACACGCATCGATCCACAGGAGAGAGAGAGAGAACAAAAAGGCGAAAAACAGAGCACAAATAGAGGATAGCACCATCGCTCTTTTGTATATACTCTTATATTATACAAGTTCCATGCTTTCATGGAACGTATTGAACTGTCGTATTCTTTATCTTTGCAATTAATGGAAAATATTTATAATATTTGTCACACAATATTATCAGACTCGACAAAATGACTCGTAATATTACACGCATTACTTTCTTGTTTTGAATTACATTCACATAGGTTGAATATATCGAGTCAGACCGGCCGTTGTGCCCGAGCGGTTCTAGGCGCTCCAGTCTGGAACCGCGCGACCGCTACGGTCGCAGGTTCGAATCCTGCCTCGGCATGGATGTGTGTGCTATCCTTAGGTTAGTTAGGTTTAAGTAGTTCTTAGTTCTAGGGGACTGATGACCCCAGATGTTAAGTCCCATAGTGCTGAGAGCCATTTGAACCATATCGCGTCATACATTAGATAGGCTTCCAGGTGACGCCACAATACCTCAATTTTGTTGTACCTCCTTGTGTGTTCCTAGCGAGTACCATGCGTCCAGCAACCATCCCACACAATTCACCATAGACACGCCACAGAATTCTCCGTAGAAGCCCTGGCCCCCTACAGGGATACATTTCGGCGAAACAGTGGGGGCCATATTCCCCAGACTCGCTCAACAAAACACGCCTTGTCGATAGCCCAGCACGAGTACACGTTCGCAAGAGTCACAGTTGATGCCAGCGCAGATAGATGCTTCGGGAAGCTGAGAACATACACGAACAGGACGTAAAGAGAATGAAGTATATTCTGAAGCGAGAGCAGCACACTATCTTTTACAGGAACTAGAGTGCTGATTCAAAGGTACGCGGTGGATAGGAGAGGTGATGTTAATAACCATGATCAGGTTGTCTCCATTTTGAAGGTGATTTCCGGAGCTTTTCCTTTTTATTAAATTTTTCTTCCTTAGTTCAAAAAACTCAACAGAATTAATACTTTCGTATATAATATACACACAATTGTTGTAGCACGCAACAGTCGTAATAAATTGTTGAGCGACGTAAACAAGATGTAATCCTATGAAACATGATCAGTTGGTATTGTAACCTATCGAATATTTTATTAATTACCTAGTAGCTGTTAGCCGCTGTCTCGCTCGCATAACAGTAATTTTGTATGACGAGTGACGTTGAGTACGTAAGTCAGTAATTTTAAGAGACGTTTGGGTATATATCGGTGTAGGGACGTATGTATAAAACATGTATGTAGTGATGGTATGTAGGTACAAAATGAGCGTGATTCTACATTTTGCTCTGTGTCGAATATGAAAGCAGGCATTATATATTCTAATTATATTTTAAAATGCCTCAGTTCATTCTAAGTCCGTGACCTTGGGTGACGTGGCGTCTATAAATAGCGTGCTTCCGGTAGCTGGCACATAGTCGGCAGCAAAGCTCGTCGCAGGATACATCGTGTCTTCCGATGGAAGCCCACGATTTACAAGTCTATTTTAGGGATTCCTCTGGCTCACGTAGTACTGGATGTGAGATTTTGCCAACAGAGCAGCACATACCAACCGCTTCTTCCTTCCATTTCAATGCATTACAGTGCCTACATTTTTTGTGCATCACCCTAAGATGTTTAATTTATGATTAAAACAGTCAACTAATAGACCTTAGTGAAATGCAGCCTACCTAGAGCGTCCCACGTCCCGGATATAAAAGTACGACTCTCTGATGAGTCTCCAAGCGTCTTGGAAGCTGTACGAGAAGTGTGGCCCGCAGCGTCTAAAATGCGACGGCCTTGTGGCTATTCAAATGTGTTGTAGCTCTTAAGGCCGGCTGAAGATCTGCATCCGAGTTCTGGAGGACAACAGTCTTCTCTGAGTGCTGTCGGATTCGAGTGACTTTCGCAACTTGAGCTCTGTTAGAACAGTGCGATAAATATTACGTTTGTGAGACTTATAGCAATATTTTTAAACGTGGTTCTCTGGCTTACCGTCCGATTTTATTGTTGTATCTCCACTAGAACTCTCGAGCAATGCCAGTTGGTGTAGCAGCTCAATATTATAGACTGCGCGATCAGTAACATTGGATTTGCGCGGTCATGGAATAATCTATAAATACTAACAGTCGCCGACCATCTCACCGGCGTCTTCTACATCCGACTCACGTATAACGTATTTAAAATTGTTAATAATATCAAAAAGATACAACTTTCTAAAGTAGCCTATGTTCCTCCTCAGGGTACAAGCTAACTAAATTTCATCGGAACCGGTTCAGCGGTAGAGTCGAGAAAACGTAACTGACAGAGTTACTTTCACAGTTAACAGTACTGGTATAAGTATGAAAGTATCGATTAAACACGGTGGGAATTAAATAAGCCTGGCATTGATTAGTTTGAAACATAATATGTAGAACATATCAACCAATAAAAGCATTTTCACAAATATGATAAAGTTCAATACTTAGAGAGCAAATAGCTTTCTCAAAGAGTAATTAGCATTTCACATTTCGCGTTATATTCTTCAAATCAATAAGTATGTTGTGTACACACTTTCTAAAGTAGCCTGTGTTCTTCCTCAGCGTTCGAGCTACCTCCATACGAAATTTTGTCAAAATCATTTAAGCACTTTATTCGTGAAAGCGTAGCGGACAGAGTTACTTTCACTTTTATAATACTACTATGAACGTGTTAATTGATCTAAAAGTAAAATGAGGTAAAGCAGTCATCAGTCCGGAGATTGTTGCTTTACTAGGCACGGTCCTGTTAGATGTGTATGCTGTTACCTTCATCCGACCATATGAACTGACTCACACCGCCGGTTATAGGGGTGCCTACTGGTTAATGTGGATTGCGGACCACAGTGCAACAGACACTACCAGCGGCGAAAGAAGTGATAAGCGACAGCAAAAATTCTAGGATCGACGGGAATCAATGAGAGACACTTGGATTTGTAGAGTGCCACTTCATCATTTTTTTAAAGGTTCTCCATCCTCGACACAGTCCCACCTTACGCTCACCAATTTCGCCTTCTTCGGCGTCAGCTTCTTCTGCCATGACAGTGCATTCCTGCTTCTTATTTTTGTCGCATAACAAGTTCTTTCTTGTCTTTATGCTCGGCGGTTTCTTTCCTTGACATAATATTATGGTTAGAACTTGTACTTATATGTACTTATATGTAAATATTCAACATATAGAGGAAGTAAATCGTTTCTTCTTCAATGAAGAAACAAATTAATAAATCGACAAATAAAAAAATATTTGGAAAGCCAAAGGAATGATCTTAAATGTGAAGCAATAATTATTCTGTGAAGAAGACATCGTAAAATAACTTCCAAGTACCTCTGATATGTGACTTCGTAATTTTTAAATCCTCTTACTTCCTGGCTTTCTATTCTTAGATGTTAAGAAAGCTTTCAAGTTCTTTTTTACTTTCAGTTATCGTGTAGTGGACAAAGTTTACCATCAGTCATAGTACAGCATTTTGTTTTGTTGGCGGATAGTGTGTCTTCACTACTTTAAAAACTTCACTTATCTGTACATGTCTTTGAAATGTTTCACAGATCAAGGCAAGTTTAATTATAGTCCACAGGCATATCTGCTCTTATTTGATGCAAAGAACACTGTGCTCGAAATTGTCTTTCTATTCAAAGTAAGAATATTTGACAGTGCCACAAAGTTTGAGTTACGGTTTTCTTTGTTGTTATTGTTTCATTCATAACGCTACAAGACGCTGACTGCACTTTTTAAATGTTTGTTGAATATGTTCAAACCTACGGTACAAAGTAAAGTGACGTCATCGACAGTTGCCGATATTTCGACAGGAACCTACCCTGCCATTTTCAAGGCAAACATACAGCAAGTAAGTGTTATGCAAGGGAATTTAATACCTCTCACTTTGCAGAGAAATCCGGAAAGATAATGCACACGCACGCACGCATGCGTACACACACACACACACACACACACACACACACACACACACACACACACACATATATATATATACTCTCGCTCTCTCTATCTTTCTCTCTCTCTCTCTCTCTCTCTCTCTCTCTCTCTCTCTCTCTCTCTCTCTTTCTCTCTTTAAACACTATCACCACCAGTAACCAAAGATGACCGGCTTCAGAAGTTATCGATAGTGAAATTAATAATCAGTGGGCAAGGAAACATAAACTCTGTCCCTCTGTATGGAGGTGGAAATGGATAGCTGCCTTCCTTGGTCACGAGTAAGGTGTACGTTACGTTGAGACATGCTGTTTATATTAAGTCTACTCACACTGACTTGTATCTGCAGCTGACCGTAGTCACCATCCGTCTCAACGTGAACGGGTACTTCGGAACCCGGTTCACAGGCCTCTGTCATCTCGGACCATGAGAGATTGTCAGGTAAGTTAGCCCACCGCGAAATCACGCTTCGTCAGGTTGGTTATAGGGAAAGACAGATCAGATATGCGTTGCGTTATCGACGAACTGTGTATCGGATGAGTGATGATAATATCGAGATGGCACCTAGGTCTACCGCCACTTTGCCTTACGCAGGGAGTGTTCCGTAAAGGCGAAAATATGATTTGAGGTGTGTTTTCTGAGCATCATATAAGATACATATCATATCTCCTATCACCTTTCTTAAAAACGGTTTCGACAAAGGCGTATTTCAGTCTCTCTGCAAAAATGCCCTGAGTTAATGACACATTACATATTTCAGTTAAGACAGGCCTTATTATATGAGAACAAACATTTAGTACTTTATTGGAAACACAATCGCATCCGAACGAAGTTTAGTTTTTGAGAGAATATACATTTCTTTTTAATTACAGAAGGAGGAGCATCATACTGAGGGGATAACTTTCAATTGTTTGAGGTAAAATATGTTTTATGAACTTCTTCTTAAATTTAGTTCTTGAGGATCGACATGTTTTCTAAGTAACCGAATCAGCTGTGCAAAAAGGGACAATTTTAGAATCTTGTTCCCAGTTACGACAATTTCTGAGGAGGCCAATTCTCATATGAATGAGTAGCAGGATCCTTGATAGGACAGACAGAGTGGTTATCGCGTTGGGTAAATTTAGAGAATCTGTATTCTAAGAAGACGGTCACATGTATATCTGGCGCAGGCATGTTGAGAGTATCATAAGAATGATTAGGGCGCTTAAGTACCCTCCACCATGGACTGAACAGTGGCTTGTGGAGTTGGCATGTAGCTGTAACACGACAAGAATTTGTGTTTTACAAAAACTAACCGGACCCAGTCTTACCAGATGTTTCTCTGTTTCCGGACCCAGTCTTACGAGATGTTTCTCTGTTTGCGGGTGAGTAGAAATGCATGTAGATAAGAAATTCAAGCCACGTAACTGCTTCATGTGTCTGGATTCAAACAAGGTACTTTATCAAAAAAGTGTATCCGCTAACAAAAGCGTTTCGTCGTAATATGAACTCCGCCGCTAAGGCAGATAAGACCACGCCTGTAACAAGGGAAGGTCGAGGAGCTATCTTCGCTGAAGTTATTGCACGCCGAGTTTATTATGTGGAGAAAGTTTCTGATAAAAGGCAGACCATAATCTAAAGTAAGACGGCGTAAAATTATTTTATTCCCCTCAAATTTTTTCGTCCAAAAAAGTTGCCCGTCCGTGACTTTTTGGCCGAGCAGGCCACATGGCACCAATACCTAACGTGCTTTAGGCAGTTGGCCGTCGAAATCTAATCAAAGGCGATCCGCCGATGACCTGCTAAATGTAAATTATACCGACAACTTCGTTAACGTAACGACGTCATTACGGTTAACGTATGCTAATAATTTCGGCCGAAACCTAACCGGAGACGGCCGTACAGTTGCCAGCCAACAGTGAAATAGCAGTAGAATTTGATAGCGCCAGGCGCCCCTGAGCGCATGTGCTGTTTCCTGCTGCAATCTGCGCTGCCTACAGTTAGTTTCCCCTTATCCTCGTTAACGCGTTCCATTTCTTTCCAATGGCTGCCATTTGGTACGCTTCTCCCGGTGCACTCATTTTTAACAGCTGCCTGGTTCAGCGGATCTGATGTGCGCTTATCCGATTATCGTTCATGTCTGGGGATATTCCATAAATGAGACAACAGCATGTACGGCCCAGGTACTTCTGCAAAGCTGTGCGCCCATAAACTAAGAAAATAATAGGATTTTATTTCGTGTGATGTGGTTTATGAGACAGTGAAAGTAACAATCTTCACTAGTATCCGTTTATTTTTCAGTATCCAGAAGGAACAGACCAAATGAAAGCAAAATCAGAGTATTTAGAATATAGTTTATTAGCAATAAATGTTTTCTGTCGTCTAGTTCTCACTGTAGGCTGAAATCACTCAACAGAGGAAACTCCACTGGACCTCACGGGATACCAATTCGATTCTACACAGACTACGCGAAAGAACTTGCCCCCCTTCAAACAGCCGGGTACCGCAAGTGTCTAGAGGAACTGAAGGTTCTAAACGATTGTAAAAGAGCACAGGTACTTCCAGTTTTCAAGAAGGGTCGCGGAACCGCGGGACTGCTACTGTCGCAGGTTCGGATCCTACCTCGGGAATGGATGTGTGTGATGTCCTTAGGTTAGTTAGGTTTAATTAGTTCTAAGGTCTAGGGGATTGATAACCACATATGTTAAGTGCTCAGAGCCATTTGAACCAAGAAGGGACGTCTAGCGGATGCGCAAAACTATGTGCCTATATCTCTGACATCTATCTGTTGTATAATTTTAGAACATGTTTTTTGGTCGTGTATCATGTCATTTCTGGAAACCCAGAATCTACTCCGTAGGAATCAACATGGACTCCGAAAACAGCGATCGTGTGAGACCCAACTCGCTTTATTTGTTCATGAGACCAAGAAAATATTAGATACAGGCTCCCAGGTAGATGCCATTTCACTTGACTTCCGGAAGGCGTTCGATACAGTTCCGCACTGTCGCCTGATAAACTAAGTAAGAGCCTACGGAATATCAGACCAGCTGTGTGGCTGGATTGAAGAGTTTTTAGTAAACAGAACACAGCATGTTGTTCTCAATGGAGAGGTGTCTACAGACGGTAAAGTAACCTCTGGCGTGCCACAGGTGAGTGTTATGGGAACATTGCTTTTCACAATATACATAAATGATCTAGTTGATACTGTCGGAAGTTCCATGCAGCTTTTCGCGGATGATGCTGTAGTATACAGAAAAGTTGCAGCACTAGAAAATTACAGCCAAATGCAGGAAGGTCTGCAGCGGATAGGCACTTGGTGCAGGGAGTGGCAACTGACCCTTAACATTGACAAATTAATGTATTGCGAATACATAGAAAGTAGGATCCTTTATTGTATGTTTATATGATAGCGGAACAAACGCTGGTAGCAGTTACTTCTGTAAAATATCTGGGAGTATGCGCACGGAACGATTTGAAATAGAATGATCATATAAAATTAATTCTTGGTAAGGCGGGTGCCAGGTTGAGATTCGTTGGGAGACTCATAGAAAGTAGGATCCTTTATTGTATGTTTATATGATAGCGGAACAAACGCTGGTAGCAGTTACTTCTGTAAAATATCTGGGAGTATGCGCACGGAACGATTTGAAATGGAATGATCATATAAAATTAATTGTTGGTAAGGCGGGTGCCAGGTTGAGATTCATTGTCCTTAGAAAATATAGTCCATCAAAATAGTAGGTGGCTTACAAAACACTCGTTCGGCCTATACTTGAGTATTACTCATCAGTGTGGGATCCGTACCAGATCGGGTTGACAGAGGAGATAGAGAAGATCCAAAGAAGCTCGGCGCGTTTTGCCACAGGGTTATTTGGTAAGCGTGAGAAAGTTACGGAGATGTTACTTATACCTCCCGAGGAGCTCACTAATGTAAAATTAGATAGATTCGAGCCCGAACGGAGGCTTCTCGGAAGTCGTTCTTCCCGCGAACCATACGCGAATGGAAGAGGAAAGGGAGGTAATGACAGTGGCAGGTAAAATGCCCTCCACCACACACCGTTGCTTGGCTTACGGAGTATAAATATAAATGCAGGCTTGTATCACGAGTCACAAGGAGAAATGTTTGGAGGCCAACATCCCCTTTCTATAACACAACTACACCGCATACAGCGTTCTTTATTCGTAGGAATAAGAAAGTTACTTAACTTAAGCTAGCTGTTGTGGTAAAGGTCTTCCGTAATAGTCCACGCTAGCCTCAATGCTGGTGAGGTGCAAGTTCAGCTATGCGTACTAGAGGGTCACTACGAACTGACTAGAGGCTGAGCTAACTGCGACTGCGACTCCTATTGGGCTACCACTCATGACTGATAGTGTCTGCGACTGCATGTGACTGACTGGACCCTTCGGCCCGAGGTGGCGATGTAAATACTAGCAGCCGAGAGGGCGTTGGCATCGCATTTCTTGCGAGTCTGTCGTGGGTCTCTCTCCTGATAGGTTCGCTTACTCTGATGGCTACTATCGATCTTCTCGCAGCCTCTTTGTCGATCTCCTATCAGCTTACAACAGCACAAGATGATTAAGATCAGAAATATGAATTATTAAGATTATCTGAAGTAGCCTTGTGTGATAAAGTGCCACATGTGGGACAGGGAGATGCGAAGGCCACAGATGGAATCAACGACAAGGATCGATGTGACGTCGAGCCTGGTTGAGTTTTTGTGCGGTTTACCACACGTCTCTAGGTGAGTACTGGGCTGGTTCGTAACTCTCGCGTCGGTTAGACGATTCGAAAATATTTAGAAAACTTTCGCTCATTTTCACATGAATAACACCATACGCATACAGTTGTGGTACATATATTTCTCACCACGTGGTGATAGGAGGGGCATCTGGTCACCCCTTCAACCGGCCATACCAAATACGTTAATAGCGATGTCCACCGTGCGCCGATGTGGGACAAAATCACAAGATAAAGAAGAAGAACTAAAATCCGTTATTTGGCATGGTGATGGCCTCCCCCCATTGCTCTTGAACTACACCTTGTGAAAGACAAATAAGGGGTTGGAATCTGAGAATTCTAGAAAAAGGAATCCAAAAAATCGTATTGGGATATGAAAACTCGACCGTCCAACTTAGATGTCAAGCCTTTGCAGATGACTTAATAATACTTTCAGAAAACATCGATACACTAATTGAGCAAATCAACCAGTTGAAAGAGATGGCGGAAAAGACTGGATAGAAAATTTCTTTCGAGAAGACAGAATTCGTAACGAATATTAAAAGTACTCCAAAACTCCAAAGCACGAGAGACTGTAGAATCAACAGAGTGAATAAATTTAAGTATTTAGGGGAAATAACACAAACAATCTAGATATGATATTTCAATGTGGTGCAAAGACTGGCAACTCGCTTTAAGTGTTCGTAAATGTAAAACTGTGGACTTCACAAAATGCAAAAATGTAGTATGGTTAAAATGGCTCTGAGCACTATGGGACTTAAGATCTGAGGTCATCAGTCCCCTAGAACTTAGAACTACTTAAACCTAACTAACCTAAGGACATCACACACCTCCATGCCCGAGGCAGCATTCGTGCCTGCGACCGTAGCGGTCGCTCGGTTCCGGACTGAAGGGCCTAAAACCGTTTGGCCACAGCGGCCGGCAAAAGTGTACTATACTATGTCTATAGCGTAAATGAGTAACTACTTGAAACATTTATCTCATTGGAGTACGCCTGTTTAACAGTATGTAGGGATATGAAATGGAAGGATCACATAGATTCAGTCGTAAGGAAAGCGGGTGCCAGAGTTGTTTCAGTGGTAGGATATGGGAAAATGTCTACAAAAGAAATAACTTAAAAAACGCTCTTAAGACAAATATTGCGAAGTAGGTGAAACTCCCATTATAGAGCACTATCAGGCATCGTGAACATATGCAACGAAGGGAAGCACGTCACAAGTTTGTTTGGTTCACGGAAGAGCGTCAAAGAGATGCCAACAAACCTGAACTGACGGGACGATGAAGATAGGAGGAAACTTTCCTGGGAAATGCAGATTTTAAAAAAATCAGTAGCCGGCAATAATAGAGGAATCCGGTGATGTTCTATGCATAGCTCCCTAAGACATTTCGAAGATTAAATTAATTACCATGTGCACAGAAGCAGTCATTCTTCCCACGCTCCACATGCTAATGGAACGGGAAGAAGCCTTGATATCAATGTACCATTTCCAACGGACATGGCAGTAGTTTCCAGAGCACTCGGTGATTTTTTTTCCACCGTGTACAAACTCTAGGGATTGATCGATGAGAGGATACGGAACAAAAAAGGTCTAATGAACTTACGTCCGGAAACGCATGGTTTCATGGTAGAGAACCATTTATTGAATCATACTTTGTTACAGAGACTGCAGTATAATACGCGCTATACCCATGCAGCAATAATTAAAGCATGCGTGGTTTCTTTTATAGTGTTGTACTGTTCCTCATACGTCGTGCCCAAGCGCCATAGTAACAGGTAATGTTGTGTCCGATTCACTTCTATTGCTGTCTCACCTTGTAGTGGGTCTGGTACAGCGTTGTACCCAGCGGTTGCGTATTCGATTCGAGAGCTTGCCGACATCGTGTTACTAACTGAAAGGCAAATGGCAACGGGTGGTGAGAAGCAAGATTGTACCAGAAGACGTGCACCGTCAACAACAACTACAGCATACAATGTTGGCAACAGTATTTCGCAATTTGCCTGCGACCAGGTCGTTTCAGGAAACACGAAATCATGGAGGACTTACCGGAAATGTTCGGGCGCCATACTTGGAGGAAAGTATTAACACTGTGGAAGGCGACCGCCATGACAGTACCAGGCAGTTGGCCCACCAATACACGGTAAGCCAGGTGGCCGTGTGGAAAATTCTCCATGACAATTGTTACTACTATCCTTATCACATATAGCGACAGACGTTCCACATCGGGAGTAGTTTTGTCACCAGTTTCTGCATCAGGCAACCACGATTCCGGTATCTGTATCGCCCATCCTATGGTGACAGCGAAACATCAGCATAGGTGCAGCGGGAATGTGCGGGCTGTGATAACTGGCGCCGTATTGTGGACCAGTTTTCCTTCCACGTCGCCTAACAGGCCGGAACTACCGCGGTTCCTTGCGGCTGACTTTGCCTTTCCTGCTGGAAGCAGTGCCATTGATGATTCGAAGGCTTATGTGGCTGCTACATGATGGTGCTCCAGCCCACGTCGCCGTTAACGTCTGGACACATATCAATCGTGTCTTCCCTGGTCGAAGGATCGGGCGAGAGGGACCAGTTGCATCACCTGCTCGTTCACCGGAACTCAACCCGTGCGATTTCTAGTTATGGGACCATCTCAAACTTATCGTGAATGCAGAGACATTCCAGATGTGGAGACACTGGACCACTGTATGCAAGCTGTCTTTCGCACTGTTCGGATGCCGTCTGGCCGATGTGAACTTGTGACACAGGACGCAAAAAGGTGGGAATTTGAGATGGGACCTGGATAAACTGACTAAACCAGAGGTTTACAGAGTTTCAGGGAGAGCATAAGGGAACAATTGACAGGAATTGGGGAATGAAATACAGTGGAAGAAGAATGGGTAGCTTTGAGGGATGAAGTAGTGAAATCATCAGAGGATCAAGTAGGTAAAAAGACGAGAGCTAGTAGAAATCGTTGGGTAGCAGAAGAAATATTGAATATGATTTATGAAAGGAGACAATATAAAATGCAGTAAATGAAGCAGGCCAAAAGGAATACAAACGTCTCAAAAATGAGATCGACAGTGTAAGGGATCCATGATCCCACGAACATAGATGCTAGTATCCGACACCCAGGTCGATAGCAGACAGGGGTAGATTGTCGAGCGCTGCAGAATGCAGTGAGACTAGTGTTGAGTACCCAGAGTAGTATGGGAGAGTGACGAGTGACAAGTACTGCGGGAAAGACGGGCAAGAATGGTGGTCGAGTGAGTTGTAAACGGTAAAATTCACTGGAGTATGACGAGTTAGCACGTCCCCCTCATCGTCGTGGGGTTGACCCTCACTAATACCGATTCGCGAGTGATATGAAACAGAAAGTGACAAGTGCCGAATTACGTCTGTCGCGTCAACCGCGTCGGCCAGCAACAACCATGGATTGCAGTGAGGATTGTTGTGAATGTTGAACATCAGTATTGCGTGTGATGAAGTACTGAAAAATCAGCAATCAATAAAAAGATATAACCGTAATTAGACGTGTAAGGCGGAGGTAGCAAGTGCCTCAGAATTTGTGTGTTATTATAGAAAATACAATACAGTTTGTACATCGCAACCTTTGTGATCCTTGATAATAGACAAACTTTCAATTGTTCCACTATTCAATCTCAGAATAGCCGCACTCGGTTGAAATACCCCCGAAACCACAGCAGAAAAACCGATAGCCTTCCATCCATTAAGCACACGGTCATATAATCATAACAGTTAACTGTTTGGCGGCCTCGATAATTTACTCAAAACCCAGTAAAGGAATTTTAAACGGGGGTGTTTCAACAGGAAGTGCAAAATGACTAAGCCGGGATGGCTAGAGGACAAATGTAAGGATGTAGAGACTGATATCACTAGGGGTAAGATAGATACTGCCTACAGGAAAATTAGAGAGACCTTGGGAGAAAAGAGAACCACTTGTATGAATATCAAGAGCTCAGATGGAAACCCAGTAATAAGCACAGAAGGGAAAGCAGAAACTTGGAAGGAGTATATAGAGGGCGATGTACTTGGCATGAGTTGAGGTACATGGAAACCATTTTCAACACATACTGTAACTGAGGTTGCATGGCGCAGCGTGTATTAGACGCAGGCTCTGTAACAATGTATGATTCAATAAATGATCTCTAGCACGAAACCATGCATTTCCAGACATAAGTTCATTAGACCTTTTATATTCCGTATTCTCTCGTCGATTAATCCCTGGAGTGGAAAAAATCACCCTGGATACGTGTAGATGTAGATACAGATGTAGGTAACGTGCTCCCTCCCCTTCTCCTACATCACTTCTATGGAGAACTGTCTGGACAGCCAGGTGATCCAGCATACCAAGGGTTCCTAGTTACGCGCGCATTCCGCTGACACGAGAGCACTTGGCTGTCTCGTGAGCCTCCTCGACCATGATCCTGCTCAGCATGTCTGTAATGCTGTCGAGAGGCGGCGCACGCCATGTCTTGGATCGTGCTGCAGATAGCGTAGGCACATCCAGGAGCGACTTGCATGAAACACTTCACATCGTGATGTGAGTCGAAGTACCCTATCCGCGCGTGAAATATGCTTAAAGCATTGGATTAATCGACGAGAGAATACGGAACGTAAAAGGTCTAATGAAATGTTCGAAAATGCGTGGTTTCCGTGCTAGAGATCATTTATTCAATCTTACATTGTTACAGAGACTGCGTCTAATACACGCTGCGCCATGCAATAAATAGTAAATCAAATATAAATGTAGAAAGGGCAGCTAAGCAAATTTTTACTGACATTAATAAGTGGTTCATAGCTAATTCACTGTCATTAAACTTTGAAAATACCCAGAGCTTCCAAGAGATTTCCTTCTGGTGTGCGTATAAAATATGATGACATGGAAATAGGAGAAGTTGAGAGTGTAAAATTCTTAGGATTACAACTTGATAATAAATTCAGTTGGGAGCCACACACTAACGAACTGCTAAAGCGCCTAAACAAGTCTGTGTTTGCAATGCGAATGATGTCAGACATAGAAGATAAAAATATGAAAAAACTGGCATATTTTACTTATTTTCACTCCATTATGTCATTTGGTATCATATTTTGGGGTAACTCCACAAACAGAGAAATAAAGTTTAGAGTACCGAAGCGTATAATAAGAGTAATGAGTAGTGTAAATCCAAGAACTTCATGTGGAAACCTATTCTAAGAATTGGGCATATTAATCACAGCTTCTCAGTATATTTTTCCTTAATGAAGTTTGTTGTAAATAATACATCTCTTTTTCCAACTAACTGCTTACTACACAGTATCAATACTAGGAGTAAGAACAATATGCATAAAGATTTAAAATCACTTACTCTTCCCCAGAAAGGAGTTCAGTATTTAGCAACGCATATTTTCAATAAGCTACCAGCAACCATTAAGAGTTTATTTTCAGACAAGGCACAAATTAAACATAATTTAAAAGAATTTTTGGTAGCCAACTCCTTCTATTCCATCCATGAATTTCTCAACATGTGCAGTAGACCATTTTAATGAAAAATTTATTATACTTCAATTTTTGACAATACTTGGTTGTATTAGCCAAGAAACTAGCAAATGTCTGAATGATGGAGTTAATGAAAGCAGATGTAAGTATTAAATCTGTAAATATTAGAAGTTTAAATTTAATTCATGTACATAATTTTACTGTTTATTGACTGAGGAGCATTAAAATTAATGAAACTCAAATTTCCCTAATTACATTTTTGTAATGTGTTTATCTGACATGTTCCACACTCAGGAGGATTCCCTCTTTTATGGGTCTATGGAATGAATAATTAATCTAATCTAATCTAATCTGTAACAACCACTTGTTAAGCGAGCGTCACAATCGTTCTTTGGAAATTCTTATGCTCTTGGAAATTCTTATGCTCTTAACCTGAATACTTATTGTTCTCCAGGATACAGGTACACTTGTGAGCCGTTTAAATAAAAGCTAAGCAGTGAAGCTACATGGTCAGCTTGAAACTCTTATGATATCCGCATTTGTACAGTGGACCTTTTCTTTAACAAGAAACACAAATCAAAAACGTAATTACAGTGTTTCCTTCACACAAGTTAAAAATATCCATGCACAAATGAATCAATGGACTACTAGCCAATGTTTGTGTGGATCGTTTAAATTCCCCTCACTGTGTTTACGAGAAAAAGATACGGATTGAGATGTTTTGACTTACTCAGAACACTAAAAGACAGCAGCACAAATCCTACAATTGATGAAAATGTAATGATACGTATGATTTGCACAACATACAACTAAAGAAAATAATTTCTAGTATCTTAGGGCTACCAACATCCTCTATACAAAAGCATACAAAACGCACACACACACAGAGATGTTGCAAGGCTTTCAACATGCGCTCCGCGAAATATTACACTATAATACAAGAAACCATCTGATCCGAAATATTTTCTGCCCAGCAAATGAGAAAAAAGTGTTTCGAAATAAGTAGTTGGTGTGGTCTTCAGTCCGAAGTCTGGTTTGATGCCTCTCTCCGTGCTACTCTATCCTGTGCCAGCCTCTTCATATCCGAATAACTACGGCAGCCCGCATCCTTCTCAATCTCCTTACTGTATTGATCTCTTGGTCTCACTCTACGATTTTTACCTCGCACACATCCCTCTAGTACTTAAATGGTGATCCCTTGATGTCTAAGGATGTATCTTATCAACGGATTCCTTCTTTTAGTCAAATTGTGCCATAACTTTCTTGGCTCTGTAGCACTACATTTCAATTGCCCCTATTCTCTTCTTGTCTCTCTTTATCGTCCATGTATCATTTCCATACATGGCTGGACTCCAGACAAATACCTTCAGATACGATTTCCTACCACTTAAATCTATATTGTATGATAATAAATTTCTCTTCCTCAGAAATGTTTTTCATGCCATTACCTGTCTACCTTTTATATCCTCTCTACTTCGGCCGTCATCAGTTTTTTTTTCCATCTTGTATCTTCATTTCAGGACACTGTCATTTCCGTTCACCTGCTTTTCCAGCAAAAATTACAGTGTCATCAGCAAACCTCAAAGATTTTATTTCCTTTCCCTGAACTTTAATCCATGCTGCATTTTTTTCTTTGGTTTCCTTTACAGCTTGTTCGGTGTATAGACTGCATGACAGCGAATATAGGCTACAACACTTTCTCACTCCCTTCTCATTCACTGCTCCCCTTTCATGACCCTCGCCTTTCATAACTGGCGTCTGGTTTCCTCAGAAGTTGTAAGTAATCTTGCGATCTATGTATTTTACCCCTGCTACCTTTAGAATTTCGAAGCGTGTATTCCAGTCAACATTGTCAGAAGCTTTCTTTAACTCTAAATATGCTGTAAAAATAGGTTTCCCGTTCCTTAACCTATCTTCTAAGAAAAGTCTTAGGATCGGTGCTGCCTCGCGTGTTACTACATTTCTCTGGAATCCAAATTGATCTTCACCGAGGTTAGATTACCAGTTTTTGCATTCTTCTGCAGAGAACTCGTGTTAATATTTTGCAACCATGATTTATTACACTGATAGTTCGCTAATATTCACACCTGTCAGCACATGCTTTCTTTGGAATTAGAATAAGTAAAGTCTTCCTCAAGTCTGAGTTTACTTCACCTGTCTCATACATCGTACACATTAGGTCGAATAATTTTGTCATGGCTGGCTCTCCCAGGGATATCAGTAGTTTTCACGGAATGCTCTTTCAGTGCTCTGTCAAATTCTTCTCTCAATATCACATCTCCCGTCTCATCTTCACCTACTTCCTCTTAATCGAACAGAAAATGCCCGGGGTAACGGCTAGAGGCTAACAATACGTTGACAGCGAGATGTCACCGCTAGATGATTAATTTTTAATCCGGTGTGCTTCTGTGGGATACTGTTGAATAATGCAAATGCGATAGCTATTAATTCTACAATAGTATAATTATCCGCCTTTATGATTTTTAATATTTCAATGGACATTTAATTAGCTGATTCAGTGCCTGCATAATTTAAATGCAAAGCTCGTAAAATATTCCTACACGGGACGCTTGATACAATTAACATGAGTAGTGACACAATTAACAGATCCAAGAAAAGTCGAATTAAGGCTCAATAGCTTATGCATCAACTACTCCTGCTATAAAAACCTGTCAGCGTTTGACACTCGTTAGCACCTCCTCATTTCTTATATTGCCTACAGCACGTAACGGAAACTCATCACAATGAAGCAAATATTCTAGAAATGCAGCTGGTTATATTTATTATAACGGTCGCTTAACCATATGGAAGCTGTAGAGTATACGCGATCTGAAAATGTTCATCAGTTTGAGAATACGGAGCTTCAACCGAATCAAGAGAACAGTTGACGATAAACAGTACAGAAAACTGCTGTAAACTAACATAAAATTACTCTAAATTCTGTGGGACCTTCGGTCACTTGTAAGACTGCAAGACGAGTTCGACGTCTGGGCAGCTCGTAAAATCAAGATAAGTGCGGCAAGTAGCCAACATAGATAATTGAGCGTAGAATACGCATAACCAGACGAGTGAACTACGAGCTACTCAGAAGACAGGCTGCGGTACTATCTGAGTGAATCTTAGATTCTTCAAGTACAGCACGGGAGAGCGCCAGTAAGCTCCATCTGGGAAGTCAGTCTTCTCACTTCAAAGAAGCTCTCTCCACGACCCTCACCATTCCGAAGCTACACTTGTGCAGAGAGCCGGGATTAAATGGTGCTGCCATTCGGATGAATGAAAATGTCCCCTTTTATTTTTTTAAAAAAAAAAAGAAGAAGAAAGCAACGCGACTTTACCACTCATACTTTGCAAAAAAGGTCATTACGATTCATGAGGTTGGTACTTGTTTAAAACAGACTCTTTCCATTTGACAGCGTCAACCACACTGCGTCTAGTACCATGGCGGACACTTTTAATTGCACAATATGTAGTTTCTGGAGAGAAGCGACGAACACTCTTATGGCACGGAAGCGGCAGGAGACAGCCTCCTCTTTTATGTGCAGATAGAAAAGCTAATTTCAGGCTCAAGAACCGTCACAGAAAAGCTGTACTGTCCAGCGGCCTCCATGACTGTGGCAGCCTGGTTACCTCCACCAACTGTCCACAATAATCGTTTTGGGAAACAGGACTATTTCCGTGAAAACTGTCTTCCACCCGTAAGGATCCCGTGCCCTCCTGCTGAGATAACGCGAAAAGACTTCTGCCGACCTAGCAGAACTGTGGAGCTCTTAGAGTTCATTCCTGTCTGGCGAGAAATCGTGTATTTGTCACTCCCATCAAAATGTATCAAGGTCACACAGTTATAGTGGCGTAATGTTGACAATCCTGAAACAAAATTTCAAAGTGATATGTGTTAATTACGTCACAATAGGAACAACGAAGGCCTCATTCATGAGTGCTGTGAACACACGTAAATAACTGAATTACAGTAAACTGCTATGTTGGGGAGTGCATCGTCGCCACGGAAAACAGAATAATTGTCGAACTGCCACACCGCGTGATTGGTAGGTAGTCAGTCATTGTTCTGGCCGTGTGTATGATATTTGATCACTGGAGGGGCAGTCCGCAGCTCGTGGTCTTGCGGTAGCGTTCTCGCTTCCCGCGCACGGGGTCCCGGGTTCGATTCCCGGCGAGGCCAGGGACTTTCCCTGCCTAATGATGACTGCGTGTTGTATGTCTTTCATCATCATTTCATCTCAATCGACACGGAAGTCGCCGCAATGGCGTCAACTCGAAAGGCTTGCACCAGGCGAACGGTCTACCCGACGGGAGGCCGTAGCCACACGGCATTTCCATTTTTACTGGAGGGGCAAGACGCGCGATTGTGCATTTGATTACAGCCATATGGTGTTTAAGATGTATCGATCGTATGGCTGTACTGACCGGGAGACCCCATCTGGGATGACAGCTGATAAGGATAAGACACTTCGGTTATGGAGCTTATTCAGGCTCTTCACCTGCCATCGTCTTAAGGGTACACCCAAAGTACTGGACTGCTTCGTAAGTTCGTAGCGTTTTTCCGCAAGTTCAATTAACACAAAAAATAGACATAACAGAGACTTTAGTTATCAATAATATATTCTCCTTTACTATTTGCAACAGTCGGGCAACGCTCGGGCAACTTTTCGGTTCCGCGACTGTAGAAATCACGTGGTTTTGAACTCGTCAAGCAACGTTCGGAACGCATTTTCATCCAGAAAGGAAGTTCCTTGTTCAAATGGCTCTGAGCACTATAGGACTTAACATCTATGGTCATCAGTCCCCTAGAACTTAGAACTACTTAAACCTAACTAACCTAAGAACAACACACAACACCCAACCATCACGAGGCAGAGAAAATCCCTGACCCCGCCGGGAATCTAACCCGGGAACCCGGGCGCGGGAAGCGAGAACGCTACCGCAAGACCACGAGATGCGGTCAGGAAGTTCCTTGAAGACTGTTCGAAGGCAGCGGAAAAGGTGAAAACCTCAGGGCGCCTGCTAGACTGACACTATATAGAATGCAAGACTGGCACTATACAGAAGTAGCACCACTTCACACTGTCATCCTGGTCGTAATTCTGAGATATGCGTCTGCAAGACGTCGCGGTTGTTGACAATAAATGTCAGCAGTGGTGGTTACACCTCGGGGAAGCAATTCGTAGTACACCACACCGTCGCTCTTCCCCCAGAAGGACAACATTATTTTTTGTGGATGCACGCAGATCTCTGCACGGGGAGTTGCTGCTTCGTTTGGACTCAGCCATTCCTCTCTTATTCTCAGGATAAATACAACATTTCTCGTCACCAGTAACGATACAGGATAGGATTGGTCGGTGTTGTTCACGAACCAATTGATGACGAGAAAGCACCTATGGCCATCCGCTTATTTTTGTGATTTTGACTTAGAGCATACAGTACTTATACAAGCGACTTTTGAACCTTCCCCAGTGCGTGAAAATGACGTACTGTTGTGGAATGATCACAGTTCATCACACTTACCAGTTCTCAAGTACACAGACATGAATCATTATGGATTAATGCATTTAAACGATCTTCATCAAACCCCGAAGGTCTCCCTGAACGTGGAGAGCCAGTAATGTCAAAACGAGATCCCATAAAGCGAGATTACCATTTCCTCGCCATTCTCTGTCCAGTGACATGTCCGAAAGAACAGATACCATCTTAGTAAATAAATAGTTAATGCTCACCGGCCACTTGACCATCTTCTTCTTCTGTGCAAATGCACAAACAGTGCCCGAACTCTTGCGGGAATCGGCAACGCGCCGCGAGTAATGAGTATAATGGGCGGGGGCACTACGAATGTAGTGCGGGACAATACGTTGAGAATGTGGGTTTCGCGGGAGGCGTGCCAGAGATAAATCCTTGCAGTCACGCTGTACTTTGTGTCCTCGGTGGCTCAGATGGATAGAGCTTCTGCTATGTAAGCAGGAGATCCCGGGTTCGAGTCCCGGTCGGGGCACACATTTTCATCTGTCCCCGTTGACGTATGTCAACGCCTGTAAGCAGATAAGGGTGTTCATTTCATTGGAAATATTTATGGCTGCTTCGAGTGCTGTCACCCCTCAATGCACTCAAACAGAAGCATGTCGGAAATTTTCCAATTTCTCCGATTGACACTCTATTTACTCACGTGCACTACTCCATTCACTGTCTCCAGATGACAAAATGACTATATGTAAATTCAGATAGCAACAGTGAACTATAAATAAAAAATTACAATCGATAAGTAAACCCATACTAACCGGAATACCAAAATGGAAAACCGAAACGCCACGAATTCACGCAACAATCTAATTCCTCGATTCTGGCCAAACCCCAGATGTCATTGTTAACTTCTGCGGGCTGTAACGTGTTAACAGTGAGGGTCGCCGTAGCGGTTTACAGTACAGTGCATTAGAATGAGAATTTCACTCTGCAGCGGAATGTGCGCTGATATGAAACTTCCTGGCAGATTGAAACTGTGTGCCGGACCGAGACTCGAACTCTGGACCTTTGCGTTTTGCTCTACCATCTGAGCTACCCAAGCACCACTCACGCCCCGTCCTCACACCTTTTACTTCTGCCAGTACCTCGTCTCCTACCTTCCAAACTTTACAGAAGCTCTCCTGCGAACCTAGCATAGGGTGACCAAATTATTTTCGTTGAAAACCGGGACACGTTCACCCGGCTGCCAATGGATACCTCAAGTACCCAGGTTTCTTAATTTTAAATATTAATGTTTTGTTGATACATTTTGTTAACCCGATTATTATAACTAACAAGAGGATACAAAAGATTGATATAATCTAGATTATCTGTATAATTAATTACATTTTATAAACGTATACAGTAATAAAGAAATGTATTACTATTTTACAAAATTTTACACCCATTCAACTTTTAATCAATTAATATTAACATGAGCTTTAATATTAGTGAGCACTTGTAGATGGAATTGACTGTCCTTGTAGAAAAGGGTATTTTTCACTGCCACCAGCTTTCTTGATCATGTCTTTGTTCTTTGAGACACAGTGATAAAACTCGGCACAATCCATTTTGTAGTTGTACAGGATCTGCAGGATTACTTCAAGAGAGTCCACCTCCATTCTGTTTCTTTCATCAGTCCACTGGATATTCATGAGCGAAAATATTCTTTCCACATTTGCATTATGGGCTGGGATTGCAAATAAATACCTTTTTTTCCAAAACATCATTTACCTCTATTACACTTTTCGTGCTTCCCTCAATTTCCTTTATCCCATGCTGCAAAGTGCTAAGCTGACTGTAAATGAACCATAAGTAGGCTTCACTTAGGGTTACTGAAAAACTGAACCAATATTTTGGGGGCTTTGTCTTCCTTTAGGAAAAAATCTTTTAATGGTTCAAATAGGCGGATTACTCTTTCAACTGCAGGAAACATTGATAAACAGCGAGTTTTTGAGTGACACATTACATTCATATATTCAGTTCCCACATAATCACAGAACTCCTTTAGCCTCTCTGTTCTAACAGGATATATGTAAAAGTGTGAGTATACCTTCATGACGATAGTTTCAACATCACAATTTAAACTGTCAGCAGATGTCTGTACGCTATTGTGTAAAACATGTGCAGGGCACCCTATGCCTTCAATGTTTTCATGCAGTGTTGCCTTTAATTTGGTAAATACATCGCATTTGCCTTGTCTTTTTAAACCACCAAAGTATGTGTTGGTGTTGTCTCCACAAAATGCCACACATTTATTTTTCTCAAGATCAAACATTTCGATAGTATTCATACAAAATCTTGAAATTTCGTCAGATGTTTCATTAGGTAGGGAACTCACCTTCAAAAGTTTGGTCTGGATTCCCTGATTAGTATCGAAAAACTGAACGACAAACGGAAATATTTTAGTGGCCTTATGATTGATGGCAGCAGTGGATATCCCGTAGAAAGAAGACTTTTTGATGTATTCAAGGCTTTCCTTTACACTCTGGGGAGCAATTACTCCTTTCACTAAGGCTGACACTTTAGTTCTTGTTGAACTAAACTTTTTTGCAGTGGAAGAATCATCAAAAAGTTTGGTGATGTTTTACCGTGTGGTAGGCTAGTGTAAGTTCGGCTACTCGAACCTTCGTCTCTTCACTTGACTGATGTTCCACAAAACAATTTTGTAGAGTTTTACTGCAGCTCGGTGCACTGTATCTGTTAATGTGTTTCTTTGACCTGATGTGATCAACTATGTCGGAACGTCCACCATGACTAATAAAACATACGGAACACTTTGCTTCTGAATCAAAACGACCTCTCTTAATGAACCATTCCTTGGAATAACAGTCACTGAACTTGCAGGCACGTTTCGGCATTGCGTTTCACAGTACTGCAGCAATAATACCACTAATATGAGAAAAAACTATTGCAGTTTGTCTGATAAAACATCAACTACAACACTGTTCTGACAATGAGAGTGTGAGTAAGTGGCGCGACAATTGGACTGTTTGAGAGCTCTGATACAATAATACAACTTACTACTTGTTGGCCAAAGTACCGCTCAAAGTAAATTATTGCCTGAGTGTATCAGCAGTGATACTGTGATTACTAGTATGGGACAATGGAGGTTCGAAATCCCAAAAATGTGAGAAAGTTTCACTAAATGTATTTTAAAACTGAACTCCGGGAGTTTTGAGTGCCAGGAAACAAATTTTCGGGACACTGGAACACAGGGATGAAAACCGGGACAACCCGTGTTTTCCGGGACGTTTGGTCACCCTAACCTAGCAGAACTAGCACTCCTGAAAGAAAGAATATTGCGGAGATATGGCTTAGCCACAGCCTGGGGGATGTTTCCAGAATGAGATCTACCGAGAAGTTTCAGTGCAGTGAATTGCTGGACGATGGCAGCTTGCGATTAGGTATACTGGGTGATCAAAAAGTCAGTATAAATTTGAAAACTTAATAAACCACGGAATAATGTAGATAGCGAGGTAAAAATTGACACACATGCTTGGAATGACATGGGGTTTTATTAGAACAAAAAAAAAGTTCACGAAATGTCCAACAGATGGCGATGGACAGCAAAACGTCAGTGACTGCGCATGAGAATCATGTATAAAAGGAGCTGTAATGAGAGAGGGAATCAGATGCCCCAGCAGTCGCAGCATGTTGACGTTACCTGAAAAGGCGCTTTAAGTGAAGCTGTATTATCAGAATGGGGAATGTGCTAGTTCAGCGTTACGATCCTATCGCCATAGGAAGGGGAATCGAACGGGTAAAGGGCCGTTGACAAATGCAGCTGTGGTGAAAATGATTCCGAAGTTCGAAGCCACGGGTTGTTTAGACGATAGACCCCCGTAGCGGCCGACCGAGCACAAGGTTTTGTAACTGCTACGGCGACGCGTGAGAGGTGCCCATATGTTACAGAATCGCATCATCCCCAGCCTGGCTGATGAACACCTGCTGGAACATACGATGTTTATGCAGGATGGCGCTCCACCCCATATTGCTAGACGCGTGAAATATCACTTGCGCGCGTCGTTTGGTGATGATCCGGTGCTCAGCCACCACTTTCGTCATGCTTGGCCTCCCAGGTCCCCAGACCTCAGTCAGTGCGATTATTGGCTTGGGGTTACCTGAAGTCGCAAGTGTATCGTGATCGACCGACATTTCTAGGGAGTCTGAAACACAACATTCGACGCCAATGCCTCACCATAACTCCGGGCATGCTTTACAGTGCTGTTCACAACATTATTCCTCGACTACAGCTATTGTTGGGGAATGATGGTGGACATATTGAGTATTTCCTATAAAGAACATCATCTTTGCTTTGTCTTATTTTGTTATGCTAATTATTGCTATTCTGATAAGATCAAGCGCCATCTGTCGGAAATTTTTTGAACTTTTGTATTTTTTTGGTTGTAATAAAACCCCATGCCATTCCAAGCATGTGTGTCAATTTGTACCTCTCTATCTACATTATTCCGTAATTTATTCAGTTTTCAAATTTATACTGACTTTTTGATCACCCTGTACTTTTCTAACCACCTTCCCATTAAGGTGTGTGAAAGACATAAAGCCACTGCCTAACGCACGTGACAGGGCACACAGAAAAAATGGCATCGTGGTAGGATCACCGCCACTGAATGCTCGAGACACTAGAAGATCTTAGAAAATTATCGAGCCTTTCGTGGCCACCACTGACGTATTGTCTGTTGGTTTATTATGTGCTCCTCTTATTCTTTCTAGCGCACTTTTTCCACAGTCACAGTTATACCAGTAATATACGTTATAAACCGTCTTTTGCGACTGTAACAAAAGTCTTATTCAGACCATGCGCGTTTCGCTTTATTTTAAAGCATCTTCAGTAGTGACTCTAATAAACATGGTTTTCCTCGAAAATCTTTTTCACGAGATGGTAAACAGTCCTTAAGTTTCTAATTACTACTGTTAAACGGTATTAAACCACTACGATAACTCACGAATTTTTGTTTCCTACTTCTTTCGTTACGTTTTTATACATGTAGGCTCTAAGCACTATGGGACTTCACTTCTAAGCTCATGAGTCCCGTAGAACTTAGAACTACTTAAACCTAGCTAACCTAAGGACATCACACACATCCATGCTCGAGGCAGATTCAAACTTGCGACCGTACCAATCGCGCGGTTCCAGACTGTAGCGTCTAGAACTACTCGGCCACTGCGTCCGGCATACATGTGGGTTTTCGATATTGAGTACACTGCATTTCATTGACAGTATATGCATTTTCTGTTTCGCTTTGTGTAGTTCCAAGTTCCTTACTCTGTTTTGAAGCTGCTGAATACGATCGTCTTTTGTTTCATTTTTGGAGTTGTGAAAGCTTCTGCTATTTCTTCCTCCCCCCTCCCCCCCCCCCCCCTCTCTCTCTCTCTCTCTCTCTCTCTCTCTCCTGTGTGTGTGAGTGCGCGTGTATGTGTGTTTTGAAAATAAGATATAGCGTACTAGGAGTTAGGTCCTAACTTGTGAGAGCGAGTGAGTGAGTGAGTGAGTGAGAGTGAGAGTGAGAGAGAGAGAGAGAGAGAGAGAGAGAGAGAGAGAGAGAGTAGAAGAAAAGCTTCTGTACATGTATATTATTAGTTTGTTAAAGTTATTTTACTATTTTGCTGTGGTGGGTAACCAGGAGTGAGTGTTTTGCCTAGTTCATGTACTCGTAAATACTGCTTTTATGGTGACTAGAGGTGTTATTATTTATCTACTATTTGTTTCATTAATTTAAATAACATTTGGTCGCTAATTTTTGTTTGGCTATTGGTTCTGTGTTTCTTCTCAGTGATTACCTTTTGAATGTTGAACTTCCCTTGTTAGGTGATTTCTGGTGCCGAATCTGATTATTTTCCGTGCTCTTTTGCGTTCTTTCTATTTTAATTCCGTTGTTCTGCTGGCCTCGTCTAAGTATGAAGCGTCACAGCTATTGCCCTGAAGTAGGTAATGGCTGGAATCTAATATATTTACAATTGTGTAATTAAGGTTTCTTGGTATACTGTTTTTTCTGTTTGAGTTATTATGCCTAACAACTTATTGTAATTGTGTTTGTCTAGTCACACTTTCTTTAAATTGTGGAGCATATATATATATGAGAGCAGCTTCTTTTTGAGACTGTGTATATTTTGATGATTGGGGCATTATTGTGTCTGTGTATGGTGGTTTTCCTATAAATACTGAAACAGTATTGATCATTTTTCTTTGTGATGGATAAATCTAGAAGTTTATTTGCCATGCTTGACATTTGTCTGATGTGCACTTTATGTCTTCTGTGGTGTGTTTATCTCTATGTCTAGCTCTTCTCTCTTCATTTCAACCGAGCACAGGATGTCATCCACGTGTCTCCACCAATATATTATTCTTTGTATTCCTTTTACAATTTTCTGGTGTATCCTTTCTTCTATTTTGTTCCTGTAGTTATTTACATTAGTTCCTCAAATGAGGATCCCACTGTTAATCTTCCGTCCAGTAAGTAGAATTCTTTATGAAATTCAAAGTAGTTTTGTCCAGTAATCAGGCATAAGAGTGTGCTTGTCTCAGAGATGTGTTCCTGTAGTAAATGACTGTAAGTATTTAGGTCTTGCACTATTATCTCGATTGTTTCGCGATTGGAAGGAACAGTTCTGCCACTGGAGGACGCAGAAAAAAGGTTTTATTATTAACTTTATAAATTGTTGTGCAGAGTAATATTACTATCAAACTTAATATTTAGGAGCATTATACATATTATTATTAAAGTCAGCATTCCTTTTTCTCAACACATACTAATGGTACAGAGATGAATGACGTACCATTAGAAGGGCTTTTTAATCGGCTGCTGACATTGCATACCAATTTTGCGGTAAAATTTACTATTTGTGAAAAATTTTAACATAAAAGAGACTTTTAAATATGATAGGCAAAACAGTATCATAGATGCACAGCTTGAAGTTTTCTTATTAATCACGAATGAGAAACTCCCATTTCATTCGTATCAGAAATAACACATTATTTGTTTTGAAGTACTTATTAACTGGATAAATGGAATACAGAATGGTCTAGATAATAACAGTGACCACTGCAGTACTCCAATCAAAACAAGTTTTGCATCATTACAGTTCCCAGAATTCCTAAAGACAAACGTTGACTGTGTATGTAGCACAGACACAGTCCCCTTGACTGTTGAGTGATATCACTAAACCCACCCAAACATGTAAACAACCATGCATGAATGGCGCCTAATAAGAGGAGGGGGTCCGACAGCCGATTAGTTCCAGTCATTCCACCGGGAAGGAGGTACACTGCTCGTATTATCTGTAGATCAACCATGCCTAGACGGTCAATAAGGCGGTTCTAGCGCGTCCGCATTGTTACTTTGTATTAGGAAGGGCTCTCAACAAGGGAAGTGTCCATTGCTCTCGGAATGAACCAAAGCGGTGTTGTTCGGACACGGAGGAGATACAGAGAGACAGGAACTGTCGATTACATGTCTCACCCAGGCCGCGCAAGGACTACTACTGCAGTGGATGACCTCAGCCACAGGGCATCGTGTTACGATTCAAACTGTGCGCAATAGGCTGCATGATGCGCAACTTCACTTCCAACGCCCATAGCGAGGTCCTTCTTTGCAACCACGACACCATGCAGTGCGGTGTAGATGGACCCAACAACATGCCGAATGGACCGCTCAGGATTCGCACCACGTTCCCCCAACCAACAATCCTCGGAGACGTGTTCGGAGGCAACCGGGTCAGGCTGAAAGCCTTGGACACACTGTCCAGCGAGTGCAGCAAGGTGGAGGTTCAAAAATGGCTCGTAGCACTATGCGACTTAACTTCTGAGGTCATCAGTCGCCTTGAACTTAGAACAAATTAAACCTAACTAACCTAAGGACATCACACACATCCAGCCCGAGGCAGGATTCGAACCTGCGACCGTAGCAGTCGCTCGGCTCCAGACTGTAGCGCCTAGAACCGCTCGGCCACGCCGGCCGGCGGTGGATGTTCCCTGCGGTTTTTGGGTGGCAAGAGGTGGGGCTGACGTACGTCACTAGTGGTCATGGAAGGCGCCGTAACGGCTGTACGATACGTGAATGCTATCCTCCGACCGATAGTGCAACCGTATCGGTAGCACATTGGCGAGGCATTCGTCTTCATGGACGACAATTCGCGCCCCCATGGTGAAAATCTTGTGAATGACTTCCTTCAGGATAGCGACATCACTCGACTTCAGTGGGCAGCATGTTCTCCAGACATGAACCCTATCGAACATGCCTGAGATAGATTGAAAAGGGCTGTTTATGGAGGATTTCACCCACCAAACACTCTGAGGGATCTACGCCGAATCACCGTTAAGGAGTGGGACAATCTGGACCAACAGTTCCTTGATTAACTTTTGGATTGTAGGCTACGACGAATACAGGCATGCATCAATCCAAGAGCACTTACTACTGGGTATTAGAGGTACCGGTGTGTACAGCAAGCTGGACCACCACCTCTGAAGATCTCGCTGTATGGTGGTACAACATGCAATGTGTGGTTTTCATGAATAATAAAAAGGGCGGAAATTATGTTTATGTTTATCTCTATTCCAATTTTCTGTACAGCTTCCTGAATTTTCGAAACCGAGGTGATGCAAAACTTTTTTGATGTGTGTCATTGTCGCCTTGAGTTGTGCCTTACTATTTCTACTATGGCTTAACACGCCTGCTGTAACGGAAATGTTTGTTGGATTAAAGTCACAGTTACGTGGCCCTACTGACAGCCCCTGATCTCTGCCTATCTAACAACCCAGGACAAACATCCCGGGTGAATATCACGTTTCTGGACACACGAAACTGTACATACAAGGATGTATCATAAATTCATGATCGTTATTTCACGTTGTTCGGTTCATTTTTATAGATGTTTTAACTTCATTTCCACAACTACCCTTATTCCAACGACTACACTTATTTCATATACTGTCATAACTTAAAAGTATACGAGTGTGAAAGTCTTTCATTGGTTCCCTGGTAGCACAAAAATTTTGCCTTTGTATATGGGGCATCTTCCATCATATAAACTAAAGATTGGCACTTTGATCACTGGCTGACGTTTGAACATTTCAGTTGTAGCCGATGGCTGTTGTGGCTTCCTTTGATGGGGCGGTAGAGAGAGACACCCAGATAGTGGTGCGCCCAAATATTAACGCTGGACACGGGTTATTTTCATTAAAATGTTTTAGTCTTAGAATAGCAGTTATAGTAATATTATCAGAATGTGTAAGGAAGTACAAATATGATAAACTTTGAAAGCTACCAATTGATACTTGCTTTTGGTCTTAGTTTAGCCTTTCATCTGTCGCTCTCTTTTTCCTAGCTCTATTGGACTATCAGTTTTAGGCTCTTGCCATACATTTTCTTCATATGTGCTGCGCGCATTTTTCTCAAAGAACTTTGTTTCAGTGAACGGACGCTATTCTACCAGGATAGAGTTTGCATCTTCTGTCACGTACGTTATTGTGTGAACAGGAGATCTACATTGGCGCTTTGTTTGTTCAAAAAATGGTTCAAATGGCTCTGAGCGCTATGGGACTTAAAATCTTCGGTCATCAGTCCCCTAGAACTTAGAACTACTTAAACCTAACTAACCTAAGGACATCACACAACACCCAGTCATCACGAGGCAGAGAAGCTTTGCTTGTCAGTAGAACCATGCTAAGTGAAACACCGTAGTGATGAAAAGACCTACTGTATTGTCACAGTCCTGTAGATCAGACCTGGCCAAGTCTTGCCTAACCACACACTAGCCCGATGCGTGGGCTGCTTGTGGCCTGAGGCTCGGCCGATCTCGGCTTTATTCAGTCCTTCTCGGCAGTATCCGGTACAGCGTCACACATCACATAGTATTGCAGTGTGGCATTTATCGGTTGGCACGACCCTCTTCAGCTCAGCGGTTTCATGGTGCCAGTTCTGTTTACCCTTCGCTATTCGTTCTTGGTATGAAGGGTGTTCACAGATCTCATGGCTGTCTGCACAAAAAGAGGCAGTCTAGCAATCTACCGTAACAAGGATTTAAAAGTAAATGGTAATGACAGAAGACAGGGACGAAAATTGCCAGTGTTTCTTATGCAGTCGTACAATTAACAAGTACATCGGATTTTTGGACAACATGGTTATAGAGCAGTCTCCTGCCACACCTTGGTAGACGTGACGCCACCAGCAGTTCGCCCTGAAGATGGACCCTGCGGTGGGCTGAAACCGATCGGCACTAAATAAATAAAAAAAACGCGTTTAAGACTGTTTTCTTAATACTAAGTTAAAATGAGATTTGCTATGGAAGGACATTACAAAACCATGCAGAAAGAATTTACAGAATTAGTTCACAATGGAAGATCAAAATATTACAAGGATTGACAGACCGGATTGATTGTTCTGTTCACCAAGAAGCACTTTGTGCTAAATTTGATAGCATGGAGCGCGTGAAGGAAATAGTGAAACGAGTAGCAAAATTTCTGAAGACGCACGAAATATTCCAATGTCAACTGCAACAGTTTTCAGTGCAAATGAACGAAGGGTATGGAGACGTCATATATTGCTGATAAGTATGTCGGTTATGTCAAGGGGTAGACTTGTAACGGATTTTCGATTTAAAACCCGCCAGTGTTGAATTTATGAAGGAAAAAGGAATGCAGAAACAAAAACTAGAACAGCAGAAACGGACTGCAAAAGTCGCATTTTAGGTGGACTTGATTGCGCACAGTCCACAGTAATTAATTGCCTGGTGAAACAACTTATTTATGAAGGGACAAACTAAGACAGCCAGTTTCCTAAGCTAAAGAAAACAAGAGATGTGAAAAAACTATTGTGGCCTTGCAAGGATAGTTTTCTAAATGTTTTAAGGACACTGCCAATCCTACATCTGTTTTCGAGCCGTTTGAGCACTGTTACGCGATAAAGTAAGCATTCTTTAAGCGATTCAGCATCATTTCATTGGGATTCAAATTCTGTTTACGATCTAAGAACTAAAATCTTAATAAAAATATTCGTAACAATGCTTTTAGTCGTTTTTTTTAATCGTAAAACCATTCAAACATAATTCCAGTTAAAATAAAGGGAACATTAGTACAACATTTTTAAAGAAAATTTGTAATTAGTTTTTAAAAAGACAAATCTGGTTTCATTTCGAAACATATATTTGTAATCTATGCCTCTGACAATATTAAATGTCGATACTGAGAGGAAAAAAGTGGAAAGAAAATATTACTTTTCATCCTTCACTGTGGAGCCGTCATCTTTCCGTTCAAAAGAGTGTTTCATGTGTTTCCAGACATTCCGAAAACAAAAATCCCTTGTACCTCTCTTAAGCAAAACAATGAGTCACATTAAGTACTACTAGAAAGTAGTGAATTGCTTGCTTACTAGATCAAGGAATTTTGCTATCAAAAAGTCTAAATCATACTGCAGGCAAATTGAAAAGTAATGTCAAAATCATCACTGAGTTGGTAAAAACTAGTTTTTTGATCTGCGAACGAACGATTTAGTCCGTGTTCTGTTAGTGAAATATAGTGAATCAGACTGGACACAGACATAACTAGCAAATGTCAACAAAATGCCAGTAAATTTCGCTCAGTGGCAGAAAGATATTTGTGAATGTTTTCTGTCGTCATACAATCATGAAAGCACTCTGTACTAAAACTATGACAAACATGTAGTTTAACTGCAAACGTAGAACATCCATCATGCGACTGACAGCCAGAAAGTACCCAGCCACTGCTGCGACTGTCAGTTATCGTCCAGCATTTTTCTGTAGCTGCAAAAGCTTATAAACACATTTTTCCAAACTAATTGACAATGTCATCGGACGCTTACTATTACGTAACGGAAATAACTTTAAAAAGAGCAATAGTATTTCCCTACGCATTGTTACTAGTTGCTCGAAAAACGGGAAAAATAATTCATACAGCAAAATGCATCACAGACATTTCCTCGAATAACTCAGAAAAAAGTTACAGACTCGTACTGCTGTTCTTTTATTTTTCTTCTAATCGTAAGTTAGGGGAAGAAGATGTTGTTTTCTGTTTCAGGCAACGTGTGGAATTAGCAACTGAAAACGTCTTTGGAGTGAGAGATTACTGATGGAGAAAGGCTGTCTTCCACACGTTGTTGGTTCAAAAATGGCTCTGAGCACTATGGGACTTAACAGCTGTGTTCATCAGTCCCCTAGAACTTAGAATTACTTAAACGTAACTAACCTAAGGACATCACACACATCCATGCCCTAGGCAGGATTCGAGCCTGCGACCGTAGCGGTCACGCGGTTCCAGATTGAAGTGCCTAGAACCGCTCGGCCACACCGGCCGGCTCGTTGTTGGTGATATAAAAGTCTCTATCATAGGCAAGTTAGTTGAGGGGGAGGGGACCAAACACGGCCCCATCACTTGAGGGGACGATGGGTATTGAAATTTCCCGTGCCCTTTCGAAGGAACCATCCCTGCATTTTGCTGAAGCGATTTAGGGAAGTCACGGAAAACGTAAATCCGGATGGCCGGGCACAGGTTGGAACCATCGACCTCCCGAATGTGAGTCCAGTGTGCTAATCACTGCGCCACCTCCCAATCTCACCCCAGATGTGTTAGATTGGGTTCAGATATGGTGAGTTGGGGTGTCAGCACATCAATTGGAACTCACCACACTTCTGCCCTTGCGACATGACGACACTGTCTTGTTGAAAAATACTGCTGCTGTCGGGAAACGTGATGGTCATGAAGGGGTGTACGTGGTCTGCAAGCAGTATCCGATACTCCTTGGCCGACATGGTGCCTTGCACGAGCTCCACTGGACCCGTGAGTGCCCACATGAATGCTCCCCAGAGCATAATGGAGCTGCCACCAGGTTTTCTCCGTCCCACAGTACAAATGTCAAGGAGCTGTTCCTCTCGAAGACGTCGGATTCGTGATTCACGCCCTCGCACTGGCATGATGAAGAACGTATCGGGATTCCTCAAACCATGCAACGCTCTGCCACTGCGCCAACATCCAGCTCTGATGGTCTTGTGCCCATCGTAGTTGCCAATGTCTTGGTGTTAACTCTGGCACATGCATAGGTCGTAGGCTACGGAGGTCTATCATTAGGATTGTTCGGTGCACTGTGTGCTATCACCTGGGCAGGTTTATATCAATAATAGATCGGTGGTTATAATTTTGTGGCTGATAATATAGCTGGAGCGACCCAACCCGTGTGATGTTACCCGGTTCCCTGTTAATGAATGAATGAATGAAAGAAAATAGTGATGTAATCGATGGTGATGCCGATGGTAACTAGGTACAACGTAGAAGCTTGTCATGGTTCCTGGTATAACAATGTAGAAGAACTGTACGTTTCGTTTTGCTGTTAATAAATATTTGTTGTCTACCGCATTCAGTGCTGCCCAGTACTTAGATGGAGTGTGCAACAAAGGCAGCCACGTAGCATACTGAAATATTATGTGCGTGGTCTGTCACTATTACAGTTGCTGATTACTGTACACACCTCCATGTGGGAGCTGGAGGACTATCTCTTGAGTTATCTACTATGAGGACGTTAGTATGCTATGTGCAGGGGAGTTGTAGTAAACGCTGGACCTGAAAGGCCAGCAACAGATTGCAAACATCACGCAAGTTGTGCCTAAGCCACGTCTCTGCGCTATCCTTACATCCCGGAAGTCACGCAGGATAACTTCTGTGAATTTTGGAAGATAGATGAGGTACCAGTGGAAGTAAAGTTGTGAGGACGGAGTCGTGAGTTGTGCTCAGGTATCTCAGTTGGTAGAGCACTTTCCAGTGAAGGACAAAAGATCCCAGTCCAGTGCACAGTTTTAATCCACCAGGAAGTTTCATTAGGCAGGGTGGTTCAAAAAATCACATATTCTTACAGATGACGTTACATGTAAAAACTAGAAACACAGTAGTAGAAACAAATGTCCTAGAACAAATCCTTTTTCAGAAATGGGTCACTGTTCTTTTGTCGTCATTCCATTATGTCGGCGGCCTATCCCTAAATGTGAGCTATTAATCCAGGCTGTTAGCGCTCAAGACTGTCTGTGCGGAACAGCTGATGTAGGAGATAGCTGTAAGTTGTGTGACTGGCAACAGCTTCATTGAAAGGCGACTGAGTGCAGCAACAGATTAGTCTACACCGGCAGGTCTAGTTCACTTTGTGGAGCAGTTACGACCGTGCGGAAAATATCACGTCGTAAAGATTGTAACATGCTTGTGGGAATACTGTTCGACGTAGGAAAGAGAACCAACTCTCTAATGTGGGTACAAATAAAAATATCTGCACTTATATCTCCATCCTGTTAAAAAAATTCACATTTCAAGTGAATCTAGTTGTCAAAGGGCAAATTTTTTGACCTCCTGCTTCGATACAAATACAACATTGCTTCAAAAGGCTTTTGTAATGAAAGCATCAGAACTGAGATGAGCAGTGACTTCGTATCAGACTTTGCAGGATTAGTTGTCTGACGTCATGAGCCACGAAACCTATAATGTCACAGTTAAAGCTGGTTTTGACTTCCGATACATGTCAGTGAATCTGGCGACAGTCTCTGAAAGAGAAACCAAGTATAAACAGTTTAACCACACGAAGGAAGCTGATAAACCATATAAAAGGATCAGTATGAAAAGGGAAGGATAATTTCAAGCAATTTTGTGTAGTAGCCGGAAGTTTCTACTATGTTGCATCGGAAACAACTATTGTTACGTAGAATTTAGGTAATGATGAACATAGTATTTTTCATCTGAAGCAATCGATTTGGACTACATCGAACCGTCGGAACCGATCTCATATTTACGACGAATACCAGTGTCTTTAAATGTCACCGTAAGTAGATACATAAGGGATTAAGGTCATGCTACAAGCTCTCGCTCATTAAATCTTGTGGTAGATACTGCTGAAGGGAGCATAAATGTAGCAGAGTCCTGTAGTTCATAAAGCACTCCCGTTCTCTTTCTGTAAGGGAAACATTCTCCAACCGAGACGGTAGTTACGTTGTTTTAAATTTAGAATGCATTCTTCATTGCTTCTGCAACAGTGTTGTGACCTGATTTGTCTACCAAGGGGGATCGGTTCCACCTTTTATTAATTTATTAGGTATAAATTTGAATTTAACTCGCATCTGGTCTGCACTTACGTATTTAACTGGGAAAGAGTGCAGCTGTCTCTTAGGAAGGCGTCAAGCGAATTATCATCTGATTTTTTAAAGAGATATATTATAATTTACTTTTGTCGCAACCCTTCACACATCCAGTAGACTCCTGAACTAGTTGCTCCAAATAATTTTCGGAGAAGGCATTTAGTACTATTTCTGACTTTTTTTATACCTACCATCGGCTTTCAACGTGTATTTTCGCCAACATATCGAGGTTATATTGAAGTTACCACCAGCTATAATTATATGAGTGGGGTATCAACATATCTACACTCCTGGAAATGGAAAAAAGAACACTTTGACACCGGTGTGTCAGACCCACCATACTTGCTCCGGACACTGCGAGAGGGCTGTACAAGCAATGATCACACGCAACGGTACAGCGGACACACCAGGAACCGCGGTGTTGGCCGTCGAATGGCGCTAGCTGCGCAGCATTTGTGCACCGCCGCCGTCAGTGTCACCCAGTTTGCCGTGGCATACGGAGCTCCATCGCAGTCTTTAACACTGGTAGCATGCCGCGACAGCGTGGACGTGAACCGTATGTGCAGTTGACGGACTTTGAGCGAGGGCGTATAGTGGGCATGCGGGAGACCGGGTGGACGTACCGCCGAATTGCTCAACACGTGGGGCGTGAGGTCTCCACAGTACATCGATGTTGTCGCCAGTGGTCGGCGGAAGGTGCACGTGCCCGTCGACCTGGGACCGGACCGCAGCGACGCACGGATGCACGCCAAGACCGTAGGATCCTACGCAGTGCCGTAGGGGACCGCACCGCCACTTCCCAGCAAATTAGGGACACTGTTGCTCCTGGGGTATCGGCGAGGACCATTCGCAACCGTCTCCATGAAGCTGGGCTACGGTCCCGCACACCGTTAGGCCGTCTTCCGCTCACGCCCCAACATCGTGCAGCCCGCCTCCAGTGGTGTCGCGACAGGCGTGAATGAAGGGACGAATGGAGACGTGTCGTCTTCAGCGATGAGAGTCGCTTCTGCCTTGGTGCCAATGATGGTCGTATGCGTGTTTGGCGCCGTGCAGGTGAGCGCCACAATCAGGACTGCATACGACCGAGGCACACAGGGCCAACACCCGGCATCATGGTGTGGGGAGCGATCTCCTACACTGGCCGTACACCTCTGGTAATCGTCGAGGGAACACTGAATAGTGCACGGTATATCCAAACCGTAATCGAACCCATCGTTCTACCATTCCTAGACCGGCAAGTGAACTTGCTGTTCCAACAGGACAATGCACGTCCGCATGTATCCCGTGCCACCCAACGTGCTCTAGAAGGTGTAAGTCAACTACCCTGGCCAGCAAGATCTCCGGATCTGTCCCCCATTGAGCATGTTTGGGATTGGATGAAGCGTTGTCTCACGCGGTCTGCACTTCCAGCACGAACGCTGGTCCAACTGAGGCGCCAGGTGGAAATGGCATGCCAAGCCGTTCCACAGGACTACATCCAGCATCTCTACGATCGTCTCCATGGGAGAATAGCAGCCTGCATTGCTGCGAAAGATGGATATACACTGTACTAGTGCCGACATTGTGCATGCTCTGTTGCCTGTGTCTATGTGCCTGTGGTTCTGTCAGTTTGATCATGTGATGTATCTGACCCCAGGAATGTGTCAATAAAGTTTCCCCTTCCTGGGACAATGAATCCACGGTGTTCTTATTTCAATTTCCAGGAGTGTATAATATGAAACGCGGTTCAAGTTTTCTTTGAACTTTATTTGAATCGGGATGCCGGTAATACAAACCATTTATTAATTTTTTCCTATTTTCAATTCGACAATTAGAGAATGGCAGGGTGGGGGTAAAACTAGAGTGAGACTACGCCTCGAATGCAAAAAGGAGGGAAGACTAGGATTCCACGTCCCACCGACAACGAGGTCACTACAAATGCAGCGCAAGATCGAAAGGGGGAATAAAATCGACTTTTAAAAGGAACCATGCCGTCATTTGCCATAAGCAATTTGAGGAAATCAAGAGAAACCTTAACCCGTGTGCGTGAACAGGAATTTGTACTGTCGTCCTGCCAGATTCCTGACACAGTGTCTTAGGCTGCAGAAGTTACGCAGAGGTGAAGAGATTTGCACAGCACAGTCTAGGAAGGAGGCATCACCCTACGGACTGAAGACTACAGCAAAAGCAACAACAGCAGCATTTAACAAAACGTGCTGATTATTTTGAAGAAGGCTATTTGCATTACAAAAATGTCAGCATTCTGAGTGTTGCTGTTGTGGTCTTCAGGCCGAAGACTGGTTTGATGCTGCCATTGCTACAGGAGCCGTCACGAATATAGGTAGCTTAAGATCATCTCAACCTCTTACAGCATTGCCAGTCAGTGATAATTTCAAATTTTAGTAAAAGTTGTGGAAAATATTAATCTCTGTTTTTCGTCTAGACCAACACGGAATAATTCCCAAAAGAGAATTCTCGCCAGCTACTACGAAAATAAACTGACTTTACAAGCAATAATATGTGGAAAAAACAGAACCACTGACACATTTGAATTCAAAGTTTATAGATGCATGTGGCACAGAAGTATTCCGAGATAAAACATAAAATACCCTAAGACGTGTGAAATTGTTTGCCTGTGTAACGCAAATGTCGTTGCTGATGAATTTGCATTTCGTGGAACCTTGTTGAAACTTTCAACGAGAAAGTTGTTAAGAATATTGTAGAACTAATTGTGGTAACATATAAGACATCATTACTGTATCGTGTCACCCATAAAATCAGTTTATTTACTACAGGCTTAGTGCGCTACAGTGCGCCAGCACTTGGATGCCGCCGACAGAACTTCTGTTTCGACGGCGCGCCCCGCTACGACGGAGAATATTCCCTACATCCCGATTTTTTTTTCAGTCGATACAGGCCCTTCGTCACTGCACCCATAATCCAAATCGCTGATATATGCTCTACAAAAGTAGCTGTAGATATTTTCATTATTCCCGTTAAAGTTGAGCAAAATATATTTGTTCTTATGGTTTTGTGGAACCCAAGCTTTATCGAAGTATATACTCTCAAGACTATTGTCCTCAGCATTTAATAAGTGATATGACATAGTGACAAAAGGTACGAATATTTTGAATTTCTTGTACAAAGCTATTTGCCCATCTTGACACCGTATTGTATAACTAGGTATCGTTAGTAACAAGGTGTGTGGTTTAAGAATGGGTGAGTCAGCACAAAACCGGCAACCACTGCAGCATTAAACTGTATATTTGCGCACCTGATATGGACAAAATAAAAGTTTACCATTACTTCCGCAAGGCTCATCAGTATTACACTGCACCATCTCCAGTCTGGATTCATGCACTGATTCGCCTCGGAGGACTGTCAAAGCAGTTGTATAGTCTCCTGAGGCACGCTGACCCACAACTGCTGTAGCTGGTATTTGATCTCATGCATGTTGGCACCGGGATGGAGCTGACATCCGAGCTGGTCCCACACATGCTACTGGGGACAGATGTGGGTATCTTCCTTGCCGTGCAAGTGCCTCAACATCGCGCGTCCCATATGTGGATGGACTTTGTCCTGCTGAAAAATGGCACCACGATACTCTCACATGATAATTAACAAACAAGGTTGTCAGAGGTACGTGACCTGAGGTTATACACGATGGCCCGACATAACGTGACGCCTGGAGCAACACAGCTGAGCCTCTCCAAAACACTGGAAGAATGGGACATCTCCCCAGATCACCGCCATACTCTCTGACGATGATCGGGGTATTGCAGAAACGTGATTCATCGCTCAGCAGTATGCGATGACATTTGTTAACAGTCCTTTCTGTGTGGTCACGGCGCTACTCCAAACAGTCTGCACATGGGACGGTAATTCCATTTTCCGACTGCTACTAGTCTCCTACCCATAGTGTGGGATGACTCACAGTGTTGCGAGGCGTCCAGAACTTGTTCTGAGATGGCAGGCGCAGAAGCACAGGGGTTACGATGTGCTTGGTGCTTAATACGGTAATCCATCCAAGTAGTACTCAGACATCGTAGACCGGAGTCTTCGTGACCATTATGGCCGCCCCCACATTCCCATGGAGTCTAACATCGGGCCACTGCCCCATTTCTATCGCTCAAAAATCTTGCTATTACACAACTGGACCAGATGGGTGCCTCACAGTGAACACTCAACACGTGCTGCTGTCGCACTTGGTAACAAGACTAGATACGAACAACAATAACGCAGTCTGGTTGCCGTTCTACCTATCACAGATAACTGCAACTACTCATTTACGTAACCGCCCCGCCATATTTGTTGGTTGCTTCGTTTTTTTAGCAGTCAGTGTAATATAACTTTAAGTACCAGAAAGATTTTTGTGGAAGTACTTTTTGTTGTTGTAACCTTACGTTGAAGTGATGAATGGAGTACTGGATATGCAGTATAGGCAAGAAGAGAATAGTAGAAATAGTATGGTATTCTGCCTTACGGCAGATCTTGTCATGGGTTAAGCCTCTTCCACTTTTGTATGTCCATAGCTAAACTTCCATTTCTGAATATTTGTCTCCTTTGATATTGTCCAGCATTTGGTACCTTCTTTTTCCTCTTCCCCTTTTTACCTCCACCATTTCTTCTATTCCTTCCTTCAATAAACAGTTCCTCCTCAAACAATGTCCAATCTAGTTCCGTTTTCTCTTACTGATGAAACATGTTTCTTTCTTCTCCAACTCTCCTTAATACTTCGTCATTCCTTACTCGGTCTTCCCATTTCACTTTTTGCATTCTTCTAGTGCCTCCAATTTTCTTTCATCTTCCTTCCTCAATGTCCAGGTCTCCGCACCATCAATTGCATCGCTCCAGATGTAACATTTGGCAAGTCTTTTCCTCAGATCTTTGTTTATTGGTCCACAAAGTAATTTCTGTTTCCTCTTGAATCCTTCTTTTGCCATTGCAATTCTTTTCCTAATTTCTGTTGAGCAATACATATCATCCATTATAACACTTCCCAAGTAATTGAAGTTATTCACTTGTTCTATTTCCTCTCCCCCAATTTTCATAAGGCGTTTTCTCCCTTTTCCTCCAGTTAGCATGCTTTTCGTTTTCTCCTTGTTCATCTTCATTCCATATTCTTCTAATTTTGTGTTTAGATCATCTAACATTTGTTCCAACTCTTTTGCACTCTCTGCCATCACAACCATGTCCTCTGCAAATCTTATACACTCCAACCCTCTACACAAACTCCTCTCCTTCCATCAAAACTTTCAATAATAATTTCCTCCAGATATGTATTGAACAGTGTTGGTGATAAACAACAACCTTTTCTTACACCTCTTCTCAGTTCAATTTCTTCACCCATTACACGTCATATTCTTGCTCTCTGGTTGAAATAAAAATTTCTAATTAGCCGTCTACCCCTCCAGTCAACTCCGTGTTTCCTTAAGATTTTCATCAGTCTGTCCCATCTGACACAGTCAAAAGCCTTCTCAAGATCAATGAACACAACATAGAAGCTTGTAAAAAGTGATGCGACAGAAGAATGCTAAAGGTTGTTCTACCTAAAGAAATACAACAAACAGTCACGTCTTATATATTTTTATTCATGCCAACACACGTTTCGGGCGGCCGTCTACTTTCAGTTAGCGTAATTCATAGTTAAATCATAATTAGCACTTTATTAACACATTCACTGTATTGTGGATGCTTCAGCTGCATTTGCATTCCGCTTGTTGGTGCATTTACAAGCGGAAAATTAGGAGCGACAACAAGAGGAATACAAACGCAGCTGCAGCATCTAAAACGCAGTGGATGTGTTAATGAAGATTTAAATATTTATTACCAACTGAAAATAGACTAAAGCCACAAACGTGTACTGGTTTAAATAAAAATATATAAAAGCTGGCTGTTTTCCGTATTTCTTAAGGCAAAACAACATATAGCCAAACATCCAAATAGTTCAAAAACCAGCAAAAAGGATTAATTAATGTTGGAGATTAGATCGGTACATTTAATAACTAGTGGAGAGGTACTGAATCGAACTGGGGAGGGAGAAAGAATTATCGTACAACTTGACTGAAATAAGGTACGGGTTGATAGGATACGTCTTAAGGCATCGTTAATTTAGTAATGGAGGGAAGTGCAGTTGGGGGTAAAATTTGTAGAGGGAGAACGGGGTTTGACAACAATAACAAAAAGCGGGTTGCAATTGCTACGCAGATATGAAGAAGCTTGCAGCACCGGATAGAAAGCCACCACCAAATATGCACTTCCAGGTCGTGCCTGATGTGTGATGTCGTCAGGCGCAAAGGAAATCATTTCTCCGCTTCACAGCCTTGTCACCGTACACGCCCTACGGTAGCGATGAAGGTCAGTGCCAGCTGCGTTTTCATTGTTCCCATACCATGTCGTGTGTTCATGTGTGATTTCAGTCTTCCTTAGAAGGTGCATTGACTTGTGTTTGAAGCAAGAGTAATGGAGGATCAAGGGACTCAACTGGTCGCTGTGCGTAATTCTAAAATAAACTAAGAATGTCGTAGCAAACGTCCTGGATTTTTTAAAAATCTCTCCAACAGTGAAGATGCGGGGAATAATATAAATTTTGCACAAATTAACAAGCTGACAGCGAAACCTCGTGGAATTTCCAAATGCACCGTATTCCACATTAATAGTTCAGTAACATCGGCAGATCTCCAGATGTGAGAACGTGTTTTGATCCTCCAAGAAACGGATACAAAAGAAAAAGGAAATCTACCGTATTTGAAGATTTTACTAAACATTTATTGCGTAGAGCTGTATTTGGTTACTACTACAAAGGGGAGCACCTGGCAGATAAAAAAAATACAGGGCGATCTCCACAAAATAATTCCGTTCTTCATCTTCTCCACTTATTTGTTATTCGGATCGGGAAGTGTAATGATGGACGAAAGTTTTTAATGAAATGCAGAAACAAAGGGCGGAGTTTTTGTGTGTAACAAGGTGTGTGGTTTGATAATGGACGAGTCAGCCTGAAACCGGTAACCACAGTAGCGATAAATCACACATTCATACAACTGAGACTGACAAAATAGAAATTTATCACATTTTCCTCAATACTGAAAGGGGCATCCAAAAAGACACGAGAAGGAGACATAATTACAGAAGCCAGTACCTGTATGTTAGAAGTATTGACCCTGGCTGTTGAGACCGTTGTCCCACTGTGACACAAGGCGGTGAATGACCGTCTTATAAAATTCTCGGTGCTGCGATATTAACCAGCTCCGCATGTACAGCTGGACGTCGTTGTCCGAGGTGAGTCGTTTGCTCCTCAGAGCCTTTTTAAGGGGATCAAAAATGGCCCTCTTTCTGCTTCACTTCCTGCAACACGAGACAACAATGAATGCCCAGCGTTATTCACAAACCTTGACCACTCTTTGGCAAGCGATCAAATCAAAACGATCGGGCAATCTCACTCGTGGGGTCATTCTACTCGACGACAGTAAAAAGCCTCATACGGCCAACACATTCGCGGCACTCCTGCAGAAATTCAAATGAGAGGTTCTCGGTCACCCTCCATACAGTCCGGACCTCTCTCTCTGTGATGACGCATCTTTGGTCCCCTTAAAATGGCTCTGAGGGGCGAACGATTCACCTCGGAGGACGACGTCCAGCTGTAAGTGCTGAACTGGTTAACATCGCAACCCCGGGAATTTTATGAGACAGCCATTCACCGCCTTGTGTCACAGTGGGACAAGTGTCTGAACAGCCAGGGTCAATAATTCTAACACACGGGTACTGGTTTGTGTAGTTATGCCTACAGCTCGTTTCTTTTTTGAACGCGCCTTATACACTGCTGCGGTCTTACCATCCTGAAGTAGCTCGCGCTTGCCTCTTATCAGCGAACTGATAGGTGTGCTCTTGCTGCCAAGATCTTTTTAAATTTGGCTCGATTTTGCAACCACTGAAAGAACGTCATATACTCTGTCAACTTCTGAAGTTTCATATGGTTTTCTGCTCCCCTTCTGGGGGCTGCTGTGTGAGTGTTACATTATTAAACCTTTTAGAAACTTTTTTTTCATTTTGTAAATGTAGACTTTCCGCTCTAGAATTTCCATCCAGGTAGTAGTGTTGTTGAGGCGTCATATCTTCTTACTTCAGCAACTGATGAGGGTCACAGTCGTCAAAAGATTCCGGTATCTCGACACTCCCAACAAGCATTTCATGCTGTTGCCAGCCTTTATTTTATATCCTCTTTGCTTCAACGAGCGTGAAATATCTTACTGTCCAAATAGTTACTTACTGACCAGTTGTTGTTGTTGTTGTGGTCTTCAGCCCTGAGACTGGTTTGATGCAGCTCTCCATGCTACTCTGTCCTGTGCAAGCTTCTTCATCTCCCAGTACCTACTGCAACCTACATCCTTCTGAATATGCTTAGTGTATTCATCTCTTGGTCTCCCTCTACGATTTTTACCCTCCACGCTGCCCTCCAATGCTAAATTTGTGATCCCTTGATGCCTCAAAACATGTCCTACCAACCGATCCCTTCTTCTAGTCAAGTTGTGCCACAAACTTCTCTTCTCCCCAATCCTATTCAATACCTCCTCATTAGTTACATGATCTATCCCCCCCCCCCCCCCCCCATGAACCATGGACATTGCCGTTGGTGGGGAGGCTTGCGTGCTTCAGCGATACAGATGGCCGTACCGCAGGTGCATCAAACGGAGGGGTATCTGTTGAAGGGCCGGACAAACATGTGGTTCCTGAAGAGGGGCAGCAGCCTTTTCAGTAGTTGCAAGGGCAACAGTCTGGATGATTGACTGATCTGGCCTTGCAACATTAACCAAAACGGCCTTGCTGTGCTGGTACTGCGAACGGCTGAAAGCAAGGGGAAACTACAGCCGTAATTTTTCCCGAGGACATGCAGCTTTACTGTATGATTAAATGATGATGGCGTCCTCTTGGGTAAAATATTCCGGAGGTAAAATAGTCCCCCATTCGGATCTCCGGGTGGGGACTACTCAGGAGGACGTCGTTACCAGGAGAAAGAAAACTGGCGTTCTACGGATCGGAGCGTGGAATGTCAGATCCCTTAATCGAGCAGGTAGGTTAGAAAATTTAAAAAGGGGAAATGGATAGGTTAAGATTAGATATAGTGGGAATTAGTGAAGTTCGGTGGCAGGAGGAACAAGACTTTTGGTCAGGTGAATACAGGGTTATAAATATAAAATCAAATAGGGGTAATGCAGGAGTTGGTTTAATAATGAATAAAAAAATAGGAGTGCGGGTAAGCTACTACAAACAGCATAGTGAACGCATTATTGTGGCCAAGATAGACACAAAGCCCATGCCTACTACAGTAGTACAAGTTTATATGCCAACTAGCTCTGCAGGAGATGGAGAAATTGATGAAATGTATGATGAGATAAAAGAAATTATTCAGGTAGGGAAGGGAGACGTAAATTTAATAGTAATGGGTGACTGGATTTCGGACTAGTTATAACGTCCTATTCCTAATCTTACTCACTCTGCGTAACATTATTTAATTTTACTACACTCCATTATACTTGCTATAGTTTTTCTTATGTTCATTGTACAATCTGTTTTCAAGACACTACCCACTCCGTTCAGTTTATCATCTAAGGCCTTTGCTGTCTCTGGAGGATTTACGAAGTGAATTTGAGTGTTGTTCACATCCACTGAGAAGAGATAATTAGTAAAATTAACTTCCTCATTTTGAAGTGTGCACCAATAATTTTGTAATAGTCTCCGACTGCAATACGTATTGCGGTGTGGTCACTCTAAAAAGGACAATCGCGATAATTGTGACCTGTGAAGGTGGACTATTTACGTCAATCTACTGTCGAGTTACAGAAAGCAAAGGAGCTTGTTGGCCTTTAAGGGCATTCTCAATAGGCAACCCTATTATTCGGCATTCACCGCAGAAGCGAAAGCGACTGAAATGACTGCCAGTTTGAAAGCGACAGAGGCCCCAATTACTGTCAGCTAGGATGCAGGGCGCGCGAGCGGCCCAGGCTGGTGCAGTGCCAGCGGAAGAGGATTAGAAGGGCGAGGAGGGGGTGGGTGGGGGTGGGGGAGGGGAAGAGAGGTGCGGCACCACCACAAAGCAAAGAGGCGCCTCGCCTCGCAGAAGCCGTCTAATGGTGTCCGGCGGCCCCCGCTGATTGGCTGCAGAGTGCACGGCCGGATCGCGCGCCCCTGGGGCGCTCAATCACCGCTAATTGTCGCCTAATTGGTTGCTCGCCCAGGACGTGCAACGCCACAGTTTCCCCCCTCCTCATCCCCGCCGTTCCCTTTAATTACGACCTCTGCTGTGCCGCTGGTCTCCTGAAGCCGTGTACTCCCACGATTCGCCACCAAATATCTACCTTGCCGTCGTACCGCAGACATTTTCCAGACCTACCCTCACCTGACTTCTCACAGCGGGCAGCTCTTCCATCGAGATGGCTGTGTCACACATTTAATGCTCCACTCTTCTGCCATTCCAACATTTTCATTTTCTTTCTCAAACTTTGAGCCGTAGGTATCTCTTATGCTGAACTAGAAGAGCAGTTGAATGGAATGAATAGTGCCTTGCAAGTAGATTACAAGATTAACATCAACAAAAGCGTAACAATACTAATGGAATGCACACTTTCATCAAAATACCTGTACACCTTGAAACATGTACGTTTGAAGTGTGACTGAAATAACGTAACTGAGTATAGCCTGCAACACACCTATTAGAGCGGGAATGGCATGCCAACTAAGTTAATAATTGGCTCCTTCTACCGACCCCCAGACTCCGATGATACACACTCCTGGAAATTGAAATAAGAACACCGTGAATTCATTGTCCCAGGAAGGGGAAACTTTATTGACACATTCCTGGGGTCAGATACATCACATGATCACACTGACAGAACCACAGGCACATAGACACAGGCAACAGAGCATGCACAATGTCGGCACTAGTACAGTGTATATCCACCTTTCGCAGCAATGCAGGCTGCTATTCTCCCATGGAGACGATCGTAGAGATGCTGGATGTAGTCCTGTGGAACGGCTTGCCATGCCATTTCCACCTGGCGCCTCAGTTGGACCAGCGTTCGTGCTGGACGTGCAGACCGCGTGAGACGACGCTTCATCCAGTCCCAAACATGCTCAATGGGGGACAGATCCGGAGATCTTGCTGGCCAGGGTAGTTGACTTACACCTTCTAGAGCACGTTGCGTGTCACGGGATACATGCGGACGTGCATTGTCCTGTTGGAACAGCAAGTTCCCTTGCCGGTCTAGGAATGGTAGAACGATGGGTTCGATGGCGGTTTGGATGTACCGTGCACTATTCAGTGTCCCCTCGATGATCACCAGAGGTGTACGGCCAGTGTAGGAGATCGTTCCCCACACCATGATGCCGGGTGTTGGCCCTGTGTGCCTCGGTCGTATGCAGTCTTGATTGTGGCGCTCACCTGCACGGCGCCAAACACGCATACGACCATCATTGGCACCAAGGCAGAAGCGACTCTCATCGCTGAAGACGACACGTCTCCATTCGTCCCTCCATTCAGGCCTGTCGCGGCACCACTGGAGACGGGCTGCACGATGTTGGGGCGTGAGCGGAAGACGGCCTAACGGTGTGCGGGACCGTAGCCCAGCTTCATGGAGACGGTTGCGAATGGTCCTCGCCGATACCCCAGGAGCAACAGTGTCCCTAATTTGCTGGGAAGTGGCGGTGTGGTCCCCTACGGCACTGCGTAGGATCCTACGGTCTTGGCGTGCATCCGTGCGTCGCTGCGGTCCGGTCCCAGGTCGACGGGCACGTGCACCTTCCGCCGACCACTGGCGACAACATCGATGTACTGTAGAGACCTCACGCCCCACGTGTTGAGCAATTCGGCGGTACGTCCACCCGGCCTCCCGCATGCCCACTATACGCCCTCGCTCAAAGGCCGTCAACTGCACATACGGTTCACGTCCACGCTGTCGCGGCATGCTACCAGTGTTAAAGACTGCGATGGAGCTCCGTATGCCACGGCAAAGTGGCTGACGCTGACGGTGGTGGCGCACAAATGCTGCGCAGCTAGCGCCATTCGACGGCCAACACCGCGGTTCCTGTTGTGTTCGCTGTGCCGTGCGTGTGATCATTGCTTGTACAGCCATCTCGGAGTGTCCGGAGCAAGTATGGTGGGTCTGACACACCGGTGTCAATGTGTTCTTTTTTCCATTTCCAGGAGTGTAGTTGCTGAAAAGTTCAGAGAAAATTTGAGTCTCGTAACAAATAAATACTCCACTCATACGGTTATAGTTGGTGGGGACTTCTACCTTCCCCCGATATGTTGGCAAAAATACTTGTTCAAAACCGGTGGTAGGCAGAAAACATCTTCCGAGATTGTCCTAAATGCTTTCTCTGAAAATTATTTCGAGCAGTTAGTCTACGAACCCACGCGAATTGTAAATCGTTGCGAAAATACACTTCACCTCTTAGCCACAAATAATCCACAGCTAATAGAGAGCATCATGACTGATACAGGGATTAGTGATCACAAGGTTGTTGTAGCTAGGCCCAATACCGTTTCTTCCAAATCCACCACAAACAAGCGCAAATTAATTCTATTTAAAAAAAAGCGGATAAAGTGTCACTAGAAGCCTTCCTAAGTGACAATCTACATTCCTCCCTGTGCAAATCTCTTCACCTCTCTTGACTATGCAAATATAGACGAGATGTAGCTCAAATTCAAAGATATGGTAGCAACAGCAGTTGAGAGATTCATACCTCATAAATTGGTAAGAGACGGAACTGATCCCCCATGGTACACAAAACAGGTCCGAATGCTGTTGCAGAGGCAACGGAAATAGCATGCGAAGTTCAGAAGAACGCGAAATCCGGAAGATTGGCTAAAATTTACAGACGCGCGAAATTTGCCACGGACTTCAATGCGAGAAGCCTTTAATTGGTTCCACAACGAAACATTGTCTCGACATTTGGTAGAAAATCCAAAGAAATTCTGGTCGTATGTAAAGTACATAAGCGGCAAGACGCAGTCAATACCTTCGCTGCGCGGTGCCGATGGCATTGTTACCGACGACTGTGCCGCTAAAGCGGGGCTATTGAACGCAGTTTTCCGAAATTCCTTCACCAGGGAAGACGATAGGAATATTCCAGAATTTGAAACACGAACAGCTGCTAGCATGAGTTTCTTAGAACTAGATTCCTTAGGGGTTGCGAAGCAACTCAAATCGCTTGATATGGGCAAGTCTTCAGGTCCAGATTGTATACCGATTAGGTTCCTTTCAGATTACGCTGATACAATAGCTCCCTACTTAGCAATCATATTCAACCGCACGCTCACCGACAGATCTGTACCCACAGACTGGAAAATTAGGCAGGTCGCACCAGTGCTTAAGAAGGGTAGTAGGAGTAATCCATTGAACTACAGACCTATATCATTGACGTCGGTTTGCAGTAGGGTTTTGGAGCATATACTGTATTCAAACATTATGAATCACCTCGAAGGGAACGATCTATTGATACGTAATCAGCATGGTTTCAGAAAACATCGCTCTTGTGCAACGCAGCTAGCTCTTTATTCGCACGAAGTAATGGCCGCTATCGACAGGGGATCTCAAGTTGATTCCGTATTTCTAGATTCCCAGAAAGCTTTTGACACCGTTCCTCAAAAGCGACTTCTAATCAAGCTGCGGGCCTTTGGGGTATCGTCTCAGTTGTGCGACTGGATTCGTGATTTCCCGTCTGGAAGGTCGCAGTTCGTAGTAATAGACGGAAAATCATCGAGTGAAACTGAAGTGATATCAGGTGTTCCCCAGGGAAGTGTCCTGGGAACTCTGCTGTTCCTGATCTATATAAATGACCTGGCTGACAATCTGAGCAGTTCTATTAGGTTGTTCGCAGATGATGCTGTAATTTACCGTCTAGTAAGGTCATCCGAAGACCAGTATCAGTTGCAAAGCGATTTAGAAAAGATTGCTTTATGGTGTGGCAGGTGGCAGTTGACGCTAAATAACCAAAAGTGTGAGGTGATCCACATGAGTTGCAAAAGAAATCCGTTGGAATTCGATTACTCGATAAATAGTACAATTCTCAAGGCTGTCAATTCAACTAAGTACCTGGGTGTTCAAATTACGAACAGCTTCAGTTGGAAAGACCACATAGATAATAGTGTGGGAAAGGCAAGGCAAAGGTTGCGTTTCATTGGCAGGACACTTAGAAGATGCAACAAGTCCACTAAAGAGACATCTTACACTACACACGTTCGTCCTCTGTTAGAATATTGCTGCGCGGTGCGGGATCCTTACCAGGTGGGATTGACGGAGGACATCGAAAGGGTGCGAAAAAGCGCAGCTCGTTTTGTATTATCACGTAATAGGGGAGAGAGAATGGCAGATATGATACGCGAGTTGGGAAAGAAGTCATTAAAGCAAAGAAGTTTTTCGTCGTGGCGAGATCTATTTACGAAATTTCAGTCGCCAACTTTCTCTTCCGAATGCGAAAATATTTTGTTGAGCCCAACCTACATAGGTAGTAATGATCATCAAAATAAAATAAGAGAAATCAGAGCTCCAACAGAAAGGTTTACGTGTTCATTTTTCCCGCGCGCTGTTCGGGAGTGGAATGCTAGAGAGGTAGTATGATTGTGGTTCGATGAACCCTCTTCCAAGCACTTAAATGCGAATTGCAGAGTAATCAGGTAGATGTAGATGTAGTTGTAGGTTTCAGCGTGTGTAACCACACCTTCTTCAGAACAAATATAAAACATCTTGCCTAAATAGGCATAGTCAAAGGCTAAAATGAACACCTACAGCGGCAAGACCCCATAAGAAAATTTTACAAATACACGGTACATATGTACCAAGTCAATAATATTACTTATCTCAACCCTGTGTGTGCTGCCTCTCCACAGCCAACGTACGATGGTCACAGGGTCTCCACCTAACAGAGGCACCGCAGGCTGCTCACGTGCGCGGCTATCGAAATCGCTGCGCATGAGCGTGGCTAGGAAACGCTCTTCTTATGCATGGGAGCGGGATTACAAAGTTAACACGGATCGGGACCTAACTGATTGCCAAAAGTTGTCGCACACATAGCAAATTGAGAAAATGATATAAGTGATGTTGAGGGAATTAAGACATATTTTATAGCAACGCACCAAAAACTTTGTGCACGGATGGTAAATCAGCCACAAGCTAATATAGAGGCCCTAGAATTAGGTAGAAATTACGACTAAACTAAAAAGATATCTGTGCTAAGGACGTTATTGTTAACAAGCTAATATAGAGGCCCTAGAATTAGGTAGAAATTACGACTAAACTAAAAAGATATCTGTGCTAAGGACGTTATTGTTAACGGATAAAACCGCACTAATGGTATCTGCAACAGAAACAACCATAGTCGCAACATCGCCATAATACTAAGCGGCCGACCAGGCTGTAATCAGAAGACTTTAAAGATTTATAACATACCTTGGTTCCATGACCTTATAATTACATAGAAGCCAACGAAGATACATAAAATACCTCCTAGAAGCGGGCAGCAATAAGAAAATACAAATGGTGTTCTTGGCTAACCAAGCCCTCATCACAGTCGGAGAGAAAACGTTCCAAAATGGGGGGGGGGGGGGGGGGGGACACGTTACCATCCGTGAACACGCTCAAACCTACGTAAACACCAGGTAGTTTGTGCAATCGAGGCGGATTTTTCATAATTATTTCGATACTTACGATTGCTGACGCGCAGCAAAGCTGAAAGTTCTTAACTGACCGTGGCCTGCAACACACTTATTAGAATGGGAATGGCATGCGAACGTGTATTTCATCTCGTCGCTTATGAGCTTTGTCCCGTGCTGAACTTTTCTGATTGTGAGACTGTATACCGTCAATTACTTTAAACCAAACCGCAACTGCATGAATTTAAGTAACACAAAACTGAATCTGATGTAACACTATTTATTTGAAAGTTGCCCTAGTAATAAAACAAATCTTGATGAGTTTGAAAATAATGTTCCCTGTGCTTAATGAAGGCCATCCCTGAAATAGTAAAATTTCTTAGCTTTATCTGCACAATCATAACGTTCTTTGCACTGCTCTCTGTTAGTATTTTAAATTGTATAGTTAGCATACAGGTATTGTGCAAGGCAGTTGCTTAGCATACATTTTAATTAAATCAAATATGACTGCAACTCTTGAGTAAAATAGTTAATCAAAAAGACATGGATCTGGAGACTGATATTGACTTGAAGTAAGTAACAATATAGCACTAAATTTAAAACTTGCATTTTGACTCTTTTAAAGCCAATTATAGATTAACAATTAGCTTTAGGAAATCATTGGATGTGGGTGCTGTACACTGTCATACGCATTGTATAGGTAACAAAACAAATTTCTTTAACCTTTAGTATTTCCAGTGTGGTATCTTGCAAATAAAAACCATTACTGCCCGTAGCCAGTAATTATATATCCAGTGCACATCACGTATAACAAGTCTTTACATTAGAGAGTCCGCCATACATCTCTCTATTTAAAGTTACTGTCACACATTACCCATAACAACTTGAATCAGCGATTGCTGTTGAGCAGCGACGCTACTACACAGTCAGCATTATATCTGACCATCTCTAGTTCAATACAAAATTGTCTTAAAAATTTTAGCCTGTGTGTATAACTTCCAACCTATTAGTGAATAATAGCATGGGGTGTGTCCCCAGCCATCCTTGTAACGGTTTGAACTCTGCTGGGGACACTTTTAATGAGCTGTCTGAATTTATGTGTTAAAACGTCAGCTCAAGAGCTGAAACCAGACACGGCGCTGGTGTAAGCTGCCCCCGACATACCAGTCGGCGAAGTTGAAGCGCGAAGATCTACATCTACATGCATACTCTGCAAATCACATTTAAGTGCCTGGCAGAGGGTTCATCGAACCACCTTCTCAGTTCTCTATTATTCCAATCTCGTACAGCGAGCGGAAAAATGAACACCTATATCTTTCCGTACGAGCTCTGACCTACTTATTTTATCGTGGTGACCGTTCCTCCCTATGTAGGTCGGTGTCAACAAAATATTTTCGCAATCGGAGGACAAAGTTGATGAATGGAATTTCGTGAGAAGATTCCGTCGCATCGAGAAAAAAGAACTTTTTCGATGTAGTCCGTCAGTGTTATCTGGTAAGGATCCCACACCACGCAGCAGTATTCTAAAAGAGGACGGACAAGCGTAGTGTAGGCAGTCTCCTTAGTAGGTCTGCTGCATTTTCTAAGTGTCCTGCCAATAAAACACAGTCTTTGGTTAGCCTTCCCCACAACATTTTCTATGTGTTTCTTCCAATTTAAGTTGTTCGTAATTGTAATACCTAGGTATTTAGTTGAATTTACGGCTCTTAGATTAGACTTATTTATCGTGTAACCGAAGTTTAACTGGTTCCTTTTGGCACTCATTTGGATGACCTCACACTTTTCGTTATTTATGGTCAACTGCCACTTTTCGCACCATTCCTATAGTTCTTCTAAATCGATTTGCACTTTGTATTGAACTTCCGATGACTTTATTAGTCGATAAACGATAACGTCATCTGCCACCAACCGAAGACGGCTGCACAGATTGTCTCCCAAATCATTTATAAAGACAAGGAACAGCAAAGGGCCTATAACACTACCTTGGGGAACGCCAGAAATCACTTTTGTTTTACTCGATGACTTTCCGTCAGTTACTACGAACTGTGACCTCTCTGACAGGAAATCGCAAATCCAGTCACATAACTGAGAAGATATTCCATAAGCACGCAATTTCACTACGAGCTGCTTGTGTGGTACAGTGTCAAAAGCCTTCCGGAAATCCAGAAATACAGAATCGACCTGAAATTCCTTGTCAATAGCACTCAGCACTCCATGTGAATAAAGAGCTACTTGTGTTATTTATTTGTTTATTTATTGTTCCTTGGAACCAAATTAAGGAGAAGTCTCCATGATCATGGAACGAGTCAATAAATTGAATTATAACACGATAGTAGAAACAGATAAAATGAAATACAAGAAACGTATTCAGGCGACAATTCGTAAATTTAAATAAAGAAAATTAACAATGTAGCACTAGAATTTGCTTATTTTTTCAGCTCTTCCAGGAGCTCCTCGACAGAATAGAAGGAGTGAGCCAAGAGGAAACTCTTCAGTTTAGACTTAAAGGCGTTTGGGCTACTGCTAAGATTTTTGAGTTCTTGTGGTAGCTTATTGAAAATGGATGCAGCAGAATAGTGCACTCCTTTCTGCACAAGAGTCAAGGAAGTGCATTCCACATGCAGATTTGATTTCTGCCTAGTATTAACTGAGTGAAAGCTGCTAACTCTTGGGAATAAGCTAATATTGCTAACAACAAAAGACATTAAAGAAAATACATACTGTGAGGGCAATTTCAGAATTCCTAGACTATTGAATAGGGGTCGACAAGAGGTTCTCGAACTTACACCACATATAGTTCGAACAGCCTGTTTTTGAGCCAAAAATACCCTTTTTGAATCAGAATAATCACCCAAAAAAATAATACCATGACATAAGCGTATGAAAATATGCGAAGTAGACTACTTTTCGTGTTGAACTGTCACTTATTTCAGATACTGTTCTAATGCTAAATAAAGTAGGATTTAGTTTCTGAACAAGATCCTGAACATGGGCTTTCCACAACAGCTTACTATCTATCCGAACGCCTAGGAACTTGAACTGTTCCGTCTCGCTTATAATATGCCCATTCTGTCTGATCAAAATATCAGTTCTTGTTGAATTGTGAGTTAGAAACTGTAAAAACTGAGTCTTACTGTGATTTAGCATCAAATTATTTTCCACAAGCCACGAACTTATTTCATGAACTACATTATTTGATGATGTTTCAATATTACACACAAAATCCTTCACTATCAAGCTAGTGTCATCAGCAAACAGAAATATTTTTGAATCACCTCTAACACTAGAAGGCATATCACTTATATAAATAAGAAACAGCAGCAGCCCCAGCACCGACCCTTCGGGAACGCCCCATTTAACAGTGCCCCATTGGGACTGAACACCACTACCACTCTCAATATTGCAGAGAATTACCTTCTGCTTTCTGTTCTTAAAGTAAGAGGCGAACCAATTGTAAGCTACTCCCCTTACTCCATAATGGTCCAACTTCTGCAGCAATATTTTGTGGTCAACACAATCAAAAGCCTTCGTTAAATCAAAGAAAACACCTAGCGTTCGCAACCTTTTATTTAATCCGTCCAAAAACTCACAGAGGAAAGAGAATATAGCATTTGACAGTAATGTAGCATTTGTCAGCAAATTATGTGAATTTAAATGCTTCAGTAACCTTGTATATACAACCTTCTCGATAACTTTAGCAAACACCGATGGCATAGAAATAGGTCTATAATTGTCAACATTATCCCTATCTCCTTTTTTATAAAGTGGCTTCACTACTGAGTACTTTAATCGGTCAGGATACCGACCACTCCTAAAGGAAAAGTTACAGATATGGCTAAGTACTGGGCTAACATACATAGGACAATACTTCAGTATTCTGCTAGATACCCCGTCATATCCATGAGAGTTCTTAGTCTTTAGTGATTTAATTATTAACTCAATCTCCCTCTTGTCAGTATCATGGAGGAGCATTTCAGGTAACAGTCTCGGAAGACTTTTTTCTACGAGCGCTATATGACTCCCTGTACCAGCCCCACCCACCATCACTGCCTGATCCTCTTTAGTAAAATCCCTTCATAACCCCTTTATGTTAACAGTCACCTGAGCCAATCCTGCATTAGGCTTCACAATGCTGGTAACCTGGTACTCACTACCCAACACTTCCTGCAGCAACTGCTGGCCTACACCTCTACCATGAGAACAACCTAACAGCAGAACCTTCTTCTTTCTCTTAGACTTTGCAATTTTCCTGGCCACCGTAACTGCTGAAGTCTGCTGCATACTTCCTACTAAGAACGATATTTTCTAAACCCATGTTGACTGTGTGTCAATAGACCGTTTCCTTCGGGGTGATTCATAATGTTCGAGCACAATATATGTTCCAAAATCCTGCTGCATATCCACGTTAACGATATGGGCCTGTAATTTAGTAGATTACTCCTACTACCTTTCTTGAATATTGGTGTGACCTGTGCAACTTTCCAGTCTTTGCGTACGGATGTTTCGTCGTGCGAACGGTTATATATGATTGTTAAGAATGGAGCTAATGCATCAGCATACTCTGAGAGAAACCTAATTGGTATACAGTCTGGACCTGAAGACTAGCTTTTATTAAGTGATTCAAATTTCTGCACTACTCCGAGGATATTTACTTCTACGTTACTCATGTTGGCAGCTGTTCTTGATTCGAATTCTGGAATATTTATTTCGTCTTCTTTTGTGAAGGCATTTCGAAAGGCTGTGTTTAGTAACTCTGCTTTGGCAGCGGTGTCTTCGATAGTATCTCCATTTGCTATCACACAGGGAAGGTAATGATTGTTTCTCGCCGCTAACATACTTCACATACGACCAGAATCTCTTTGGATTTTGTGCCAGGTTTCGGGACAAAGTTCGTTGTGGAAACACTTATAAGCATTTCTTATAAGCATTTAACATTGAAGTCCGCGCTAAATTTAGATTAGTAGGTGCTGGGTCATGCGTGCCTATCACAAGAGAGGGCAGCCACACGCACACACACACACACACACACACACACACACACACACACACACACACACACACACACCGAAAAGCAATACGCCGCCATCGTCCTCTCGATAGGATGTATTTCGGCATCCGCCGCTGGCCAGAAAGCCTTCACTCAATCATCCAGTTTGGCGCCCGTCAGTTTACTCGCAGAGCAGGTTTACTTCGTCACAGGCTACGACAGGACATAGCGACGAGGTTAGTGACTACAGTGGGATTAGTTTACGTCAGCTAGAATTGTTCTTTACTAGTAGTGAGAACCTAAAGTTTGTAATAGCAGTATAACTGATATGGAAATTACATCAGTGTGCAAGAGGACGATTATTTATGAGCTTGTACCACAAAACATGTACTCCATTCAAGTTAAGTAAATATTCTCAGTTCGTGTAAATGAAGAACTGTGCATTTTTGTTGTAAAAAGAGGATACAAGCCACCCATAACAACATTCTCTCCTATGCTTCATTGTGGTACAAGATTCTACAGGTGTGTTGTCGGAAAATTGCGTTGCAACTCTGTGCAGTCTAGTCCATTTCTGGAATGTTATTGTCCACAGCCCATTGCCTCAAATGTGCTGTGTTATGACAGACTGCATTGTCGTAATGACACAATCACCATCTCCAAACTGTTGCTCTGTTGAATGCAGTACATAGTGCTGTAAAATGTGTTCATTTCTTACCACATTTAGTTTTCTTAACCAAAATAAGTGGACCATAACGTAACCACTAAAAACACCAGTTGTGGATCAGTGCAGGTATGAGTCCCGGGATGGAGGTCATGGTCCAATCTGATACTACGCCCTTGCCTAAAAGGTAATTGTGTGTCTGAAATGAAGGTGGGCTGTTTGCCCGAGCATCTCCATCAACTGTGTGACATGAAAACAGCAGCAAATTCAATGTCAGTATCCATTGTGTGACTTATTTTCTCTTTCATAACAAATGTTGATTAATTAACAATAGGCTTTCTTCGATAAAGACGTTTTGCAAAATATTTAATTTTTGTTAATATTTTCTTCTCTACTTCAGTATATAATAGGAAACAACTTATACACATAAATACATAAACATACCTTTTTTTGCACCAATACTTGCAATTTGTACAGAGACAATTCGTATAGACATACACATATAGATATACTATTTTTTATGCTAATACTAGTAAAAAAAAAGAACCTACACTCCTGGAAATGGAAAAAAGAACACATTGACACCGGTGTGTCAGACCCACCATACTTGCTTCGGACACTGCGAGAGGGCTGTACAAGCAATGATCACACGCACGGCACAGCGGACACAACAGGAACCGCGGTGTTGGCCGTCGAATGGCGCTAGCTGCGCAGCATTTGTGCACCGCCGCCGTCAGTGTCAGCCAGTTTGCCGTGGCATACGGAGCTCCATCGCAGTCTTTAACACTGGTAGCATGCCGCGACAGCGTGGACGTGAACCGTATGTGCAGTTGACGGACTTTGAGCGAGGGCGTATCGTGGGCATGCGGGAGGCCGGGTGGACGTACCGCCGAATTGCTCAACACGTGGGGCATGAGGTCTCCACAGTACATCGATGTTGTCGCCAGTGGTCGGCGGAAGGTGCACGTGCCCGTCGACCTGGGACCGGACCGCAGTGACGCACGGATGCACGCCAAGACCGTAGGATCATACGCAGTGCCGTAGGGGACCACACCGCCACTTCCCAGCAAATTAGGGACACTGTTGCTCCTGGGGTATCGGCGAGGACCATTCGCAACCGTCTCCATGAAGCTGGGCTACGGTCCCGCACACCGTTAGGCCGTCTTCCGCTCACGCCCCAACATCGTGCAGCCCGCCTCCAGTGGTGTCGCGACAGGCGTGAATGGAGGGACGAATGGAGACGTGTCGTCTTCAGCGATGAGAGTCGCTTCTGCCTTGGTGCCAATGATGGTCGTATGCGTGTTTGGCGCCGTGCAGGTGAGCGCCACAATCAGGACTGCATACGACCGAGGACCACAGGGCCAACACCCGGCATCATGGTGTGGGGAGCGATCTCCTACACTGGCCGTACACCTCTGGTGATCGTCGAGGGGACACTGAATAGTGCACGGTACATCCAAACCGTCATCGAACCCATCGTTCTACCATTCCTAGACCGGCAAGGGAACTTGCTGTTCCAACAGGACAATGCACGTCCGCATGTATCCCATGCCACCCAACGTGCTCTAGAAGGTGTAAGTCAACTACCCTGGCCAGCAAGATCTCCGGATCTGTCCCCCATTGAGCATGTTTGGGACTGGATGAAGCGTCGTCTCACGCGGTCTGCACGTCCAGCACGAACGCTGGTCCAACTGAGGCGCCAGGTGGAAATGGCATGGCAAGCCGTTCCACAGGACTACATCCAGCATCTCTACGATCGTCTCCATGGGAGAATAGCAGCCTGCATTGCTGCGAAAGATGGATGTACACTGTACTAGTGCCGACATTGTGCATGCTCTGTTGCCTGTGTCTATGTGCCTGTGGTTCTGTCAGTGTGATCATGTGATGTATCTGACCCCAGGAACGTGTCAATAAAGTTTCCCCTTCCTGGGACAATGAATTCACGGTGTTCTTATTTCAATTTCCAGGAGTGTATATACTACATTTCCCATGCAGTCTTTAAAAAATTTAATTATTATTTTCTGATACGTTTTCTTACACAATAGATACTCCTTTGATAATTCGGTTTTCAACAGCAAAAAAATTTTTTGACTCGCATTTCAATCTTTTATGTCACTGTTTCAATATATAGATTTTTCATTATTTTTACATGGGAAATGAGACATTAATTTACTGGTTGTTACAATTAGTAGAAGGTGGAGGACACACACACACACACACACACACACACACACACACACACACACACACACACAAAACATAGGTGTGTGCATATGAACACACACCTATTTACGCTATAACAGATGACCCACACTACTATTCTGCACACACTTGTGCATACATTTCCTATTTAGAAATAAAAACCCATCCACTCTCAATCGTCCCTTCACTCCTAGTTAATAGATTCCTCACAGACAAAACATTTGTCTTTATTACGCACAGGTTGACTTTCAGGTGAGATAAAGTACCACATTGTCTCACAGTCAAACATTTATTTTGTGCACCATTTGCGAAGGTTGAGATGGAGCACTGATAAACAGGCACTCCTTGTAATCATCAGTTGTGACAGCTATTGAGAACAGATGTAGCACAGCTTAACCTGCCTTCAGGCAGGACCTGTGTCAGTACAGTATGAATTAATTTTCGATCTGAGAACCACAAACTCCAGAATCTGTGACCCATTTACCTTCTCTTTTATTAGCCCAATAATCTTTCTGTTTTGAGACGTTGTGTCATAACGATTATCGGCCACATATGTGTGTGTTCAGTTTGTTAGAGTGTCACCTTATTACTTCATATGGGTCACAGCCTTTTACCCAACAGACGAAATTTTCTGTATCCATATGAAACAACTTTGGATCAGAAAAATTAGGTTTCGTGCACACTAAGTGAAATAGGTATATGTGAAGTTTGGAGAGATGCAGTATACACATGTCGACACAGACAGACTTTGGGGAGCTCTACCAAAACCTCAGCCATCTCCAGACCAACTAATCGTTGACTGAACATAGTGGCCCATTTAAAATGTGGCCTGGCAGTATAACATCCCCTGCACAATAACATCCATCCCAGTGGAAAACCATTGACTGATGGCTAGCACCATCTATAGGAAAACTCCAGTGTCTTACTTCTACACCTGGTATACCATTCTTACTTAACCACTTTTATCAAAATTTGCTTCCTCCCAAAAATTTTATATTTCTGTAGGCTTGGTGGGGCGGGGAATGCCAAACCACCTAGCTACACCACTGGTCATATGGCCAGAAATGCGTTCAAGGGAGGTAAACCCATTTGAGAGTGGAGGTAAAAGATCTTTCACTATGTAGGTATGAGTGACTGAAAGCATACATAAGAAAACACCAGGCAAATGGGATTGCCACTTTGCATCATCTTCCGCATCCGCATTCCGTCTCCCATGCGCATCCTCTACGACCTCATGCCCTTCCCCCACCTTCTACTTTTCCTTGAAAATATCCGCACACTATATATTGTGCGCCACCTTGATCCGCCTCACCTCCTGGTGTCTGCCTTTCTCTCCAGCCCCAGCCCGTTTCCGCGCCTTTACCGATGTGTCCCACCCTCTCTCCATCTCCACACCCTCCGCCTCCTTTCCCAACACAACTTCCACCATCTACCTCTCCCGGATGATGAGCTTCACCCTGGAATCTACCCTACCTAACCCCATCTTCCTCATGCCTCCTCCTCAAGACTCCCTCTCCTCCCCCTCACTTCTCCTGAGCGGCTTTCCCCTCCTACTCTCCCTCCCTCTCCTGTGCTTCCTTTCAGTGTCTCTGCACTCCCTCCTGCCTTGTCTTCCTCTTCCTCTCCTGCCCCACCTGTCTCCTGCCTCTTGGTACACCCGCTGACGCCCCTACTCTTTTCATCCCGCCCCCTTTAGTGCTGCATCTTGTTCTCCCCTCCTTTTCCATCCTCTCTGGCCTCTCCCTCGGCAGATCCCACCTGGCAGTTTTATTCTTCACCGTGAGCGCTGCAAATGGATTTAAAGTGTGCTGCTCTGGAGTGTTTTTAATACTGTGGCCAACTTTTAACCTGTGCGTGTGGCGTCAGTCTCTTTTTTGTGTTCTACGAATTGCCATCTGTGTTTTTTAGCTTTATGTCGACTTTTTTAATTGTCCCCCCATGAACGCACCATGCCAGTGTATTTTCACCTCCATTATTTCCCCTCACTCTGTTTTAGGTCCCCCTTTTTTTATCGCCTTATATGTAACATTTTATTCTTTTATTATTTGTCATGTCACTCGGCTGAAGAGCGGTGGATAATGCCGCTGGCAGCCCTCCCCTGCCCATATGGTGCAGAGGAATGAAATCACAATAAAGAAAAAAAAGTGGGAATGCCCTGTCTGTAATAGTGTTTCAGCTCCATACTCAAACGTTGTCCAAGACGGCTGTGAGCTCTCTCGACGGTACTAACGGGCATCCTCATCACTGTTGCTGCGGGATCACTCTGGCGTGGACGTGCATGGTGAAATGCAGGGCTCAGAAACGGTGACTTAGTATTCAGACCTGGAACAGGGCGACACGGTCCTTATATACGGAGAGGCAAATGTCAGTGGAAGGGTAGTAGCACGAGCGTACCGGTAAAAGTATGCTCGCCGTCCGGAAACTTCACCATAAACTGTTTCCTACTGTGTTCCGTCGTTTGTGTGAGAGAGGCCCGTTTACGGAAATGGTTGACCGTGAAAGGCAGATGCTCCTGGTACGTACACAGGACTTGGAGCAACACATGCTGAACTGTAGAACATGACCCAGTATCAGCACCAGCAAGTGCCCGTCAGCATTGTGTGGGGCACACGACCGTGTGGAACAGCCGTCATGACAATTCCCACTACACGTATCACTTACAACGCCTGCAAACCTTAGTACCTATGTTTTGCCTCCTCGGCGACCCACTGTGGACCAACTGACTCGCTTCAAAACGTGGGCATAATAGAAAAACGGATATAACATCCCAAAGAACTGTGTTCCCTTTAGGACCTTTGGACTGCTGATTAGGACTCTGATGTCAGAACTACAAAATTCAAAATAGAAGATCCAATTTGGAGGATCAAAAATTATAAATTTAGCGGATTCGAGTAAAACTTCGTGTTGCCGATAACGAGTAGGAATTGCCGTACTGAAATGTTTTATTCAATACTTTGCATTCAACAGCCGCAATCGTAAACACATTCGTCGCTTGTGTCATTATTGCTTTCATAAGGGTCGCTGTCGAATTATCCGCTGGGAGATGGTTCGAAAAGCGGACCCTTTACCTCAGGTGGCATCTATTTATGTTCTTCAGTTGCCCTTTTTTTGGACTCTCGATGTGAATGGAACCGAAGATGGGAGAAGTCAACAGAATGCGATGTGCATCGTCTCCTCAAGTGAATGTTTGCGTGTAAAATCTTCTCGGTAATGCCGGGTATCCTTATTCCGAGCTTCTACGCATCTTCACGTAGCTGACCAGTCGGCAACGCAGCAGATTCGATTATGCCAAATCCGTGCATCGAAACGATATGGACTGATGTCGGCATCGGACGTTATTGTAGAACGTCCTGAGTCCAGTGAAGATGGCACCTGAGTTTCGAGAAATATACATTTTTTGAGTTCTTGGTAGGTATGTTTTAGTTCTAGAGTTCTCTTAACAAAAATTTAATAGTTGTGCAGAATTTTGAGAAAAAAACCATATTACTCGGAGAAAATTTAATCCTGTAAAACAATTATCTGCTAATTGGCGAAAAAATTATGGTCACAATTCCGAATAGTTGCCTGAGAATTCTACAGAAAACCCAAAATGATATTTTTTGTTCAGGTAATAGTTTATGAGATAATTACAATAATGAGGGACCCATTTTTACCGTGTGGCACTTCCACGACAGAGAAATGGCCGCTGACTAAAAAAGTGTGAATATGTGGGTGCAAAAACATACTATAAAAGTAATAGGAGAGCCATTTACAAAAGTAGAGCCACACAGAGGAAATTTTGCAGCCAACGATTTTGTATCATGTCGGTAGTAATTCAGTTTTACGTCGATAAACATCAGTACACCGGTTAAAATATCATAAATATAGATTCGGCTCTGCTACCCATCTTATTTTATCCTGACAGCTAGGCAGGATCGATGTCATATATTAAACGCGTAACACACACAATATCCGAAATATGTGTCGTTGTATGATTCACTGTTTACCATCAACTGTCACGGCAAATATCGTACCTAACAGAGTCTGGAATGACATCGCAGTAGTACACACCAGAACAGTCTACGCAAGGTCTCTCGGGAATAAAGTTGGAACGCGCACCTTTTTATTCTATTCTGTCCAGGCTTCGAAGCAACTTGGCCAATTGTGCGACGGTTTTATCGCTGGTTTGTTGCACTGGCCATACTCTTCTAGAATTTCCGTCATCCTATTAACAGACGAGGCTATCTTCACAAGGGGGAGAATTATCTTCCTTTACAAAACTCACCTGTGGCCTACGGTAAATACCCGTGGTTTAATACCAGCGAAACATCAACACCAGTTCAGCCTCAATCTATTGGTGGGGATTACTGGCGACCGCCTCGTTCGACCAGTCATTTTTCCAAAACGTCTCACAAGCGAGAAATATCTGCACTTCCTGCAGGTGACAATATCTCACTCGCTGGATGATGTACCTTTGGTTGTACGAAGTATAATGTAGCTACATGATGGTGCTCCAGCTAACCGCATTTCATCTAGCTTGGTCGACAGATCGGACGACGTGATCCGGTAGCATGACCTGCCCGGTCGCCAGACCTGAAGGTTTTAGATTTCTACCTTTGGGGGCCACCAGAAAGAAACTGTGCGTACCCAGCCCATCCCGGACGTACAGACACTGGAAGAACACCTTCATGCCGCCTGTGAGACCATTTAATTTCAGGATGGCACATTTCTACATATACAGGGTGGTCCATTGATAGTGACCGGGCCAAATATCTCAAGAAATAAGCGTCAAACGAAACAACTACAAAGAACGAAACTCGTTTAGCTTGAAGGGGGAAACCAGATAGCGCTATGGTTGGCCCGCTAGATGGCGCTGTCATAGGTCAAACGCATATTAACTGCATTTTTTTAAATAGGAACCCCCATTTCTTATTACATATTTGTGTAGTACGTAAAGAAATATGAATGCCTTAGTTGGACCACTTTTTTCGCTTTGTGATGGATGGGTCTGTAATAGTCACAAACGCAAACGTACGTGGTATCACGTAACATTCCGCCAGTGCGGACGGTATTTGCTTCGTGATACATTACCATTGTTAAAATGGACCGTTTACCAATTGCGGAAAAAGTCAATATCGTGTTGCTGTATAGCTGTTGTGATCAAAATTCCCAACGGGCATGTATGCTGCTCGGTATCCTGGAAATCATCCAAGTGTCCGCACCGTTCACCGGATAATTACGTTATTTAAGGAAACAGGAAGTGTTCAACCACATGTGAAACGTCAACCACGACCTGCAACAAATGATGATGCCCAGGTAGATGCTGCTGTCGCGGCTAATCCGCACATCAATTGCAGACAAATTGCGCAAGAATCTGGAATTTCAAAAACGTCGATGTTGAGACTGCTACATCAACATCGATTGTACCCGTACCATATTTCTATGCACCAGGAATTGCATGGCGACAACTCTGAACGTCGTGCACAGTTGTGCCACTGGGCACAAGAGAAATTAAGGGACGATGACACATTTTTTGCACGCGTTCTAATTAGCGACGAAGTGTTATTCACCAACAGCGTTAACGCAAACCGGCATAATATGCACTATTGGGCAACGAAAAATCCACGAAGGCACCGACAAGTGGAACATGAGCGACCTTGGCGGGTTAATGTACGTCGCGGCATTATGAGAGGATGGATAATTGGCCCCCATTTTATCGATGGCAATCTGAATGGTGCAATGTATGCTGATTTCCTACGTATGTTCTACCGATGTTGCTACAAGATGTTTCACTGCGTGACAGAATGGCGACGTACTTCCAACATGATGGATGTCCGGAACATAGCTCGTGTGCGGTTGAAACGGTATTGAATAGCATATTTCATGACAGGTGGATTGGTCATCGAAGCACCATACCATGGCCCGCACGTTCATCGGATCTGACATCCCCGCATTTCTTTCTGTGCGAAAAGTTGAAGGATATTTGCTACCGTGATCCACCGACAACGCCTGACAACATGCGTCAGCGCATTGTCGATGCATGTGCGAACATTAAGGAAGACGAACTACTCGCTGTTGAGAGGAATGTCGTTACACGTATTGCTAAATCCTCTGAGGTTGACGGACATCATTTTGAGCATTTATTGCAGTAATGTGATATTTACATTTAATCACGCTGTAACAGCATGCGTCCTCAGAAATGATAAGTTGAGAAAGGTACATGTATCGCATTGGAACAACCGAAATCAAATGTTCAAACGTACCTACGTTCTTTATTTTAATTTTAAAATCCCACCTGTTACCAACTGTTCGCCTAAAATTTTGAGCCATATGTTTGTGACTATTACAGCGCCATCAATCATAAAGCGAAAAAAGTGGTCCAACTAAAACATTCATATTTCTCTACGTACTATACGAAGATGTAATAAAAAGTGGGGTTAGTGTTTAAAAAAAAAAGCAGTTGATATCCGTTTGAACTATGGCAGTGCCACCTAGCGGGCCAACCATAGCGCCATCTGGTTTCCCGCTTGAAGCTATACAAGTCTCGTTCTTTGTAGTTTTTTCGTTTGACTCTTATTTCGTGAGATATTTGGCCTGGTCACGATCAATGGACCACCCTGTATATAGGTCATTGCTGTGTCGTGTTCGTGCATGCTTCGAGGTCCGTGGGGGCCACTTTCTACATTTCATCTAATGGTGATCACATGACAACATTCCGTGCACTGCATTGAACTGTACAGATATGATGAATTAATGTGCGCCCTGTAGTAGAAATATCATGCATTCCTGGCCATGTGTTAATTTGACAGTTTTCACTCCTTATCGGCCGGCCGCGGTGGTCTCGCGGTTCTAGGCGCGCAGTCCGGAACCGTGCGACTGCTACGGTCGCAGGTTCGAATCCTGCCTCGGGCATGGATGTGTGTGACGTCCTTAGGTTAGTTAGGTTTAAGTAGTTCTAAGTTCTAGGGGCTAATGACCACAGCAGTTGAGTCCCATAGTGCTCAGAGCCATTTGAACCAACTCCTTGTCGTTCCAGTGATGGTTCCATGCAGTTTGTCCCCATGCAGCAATACCACCGTATACAGGGTGATTCAACTGCCCCTACCGATGGGCTTTATGCAACCCAAAACGCCTTCAAAGTCTATGCATAAGATTTTTATATTCTCTTACGCGCTACATGCAAATTACTAGTCCTACAGAAAAAATGAAAAGGACCTTTTACTAGGGAATTTAACTAGATTATATTTCCTAAAAAACGGTCCTGTTCATTTTCTGTGTAGGACTAATAGTTCGCACGTAGCGGGCGACAGAATACGAAAATCTCGCATGTGGTGTTTGAAGGTGTTGCAGGTTGCATAAAATCCATCGGTAGGGGCAGCTGTAGTGTGTAAATGCAGTTGTAGCAGACAGGACTTGGTGAGACGGAGAGTGAGGCGCGCGCGTCCTGTGTGTCGCCAGGGTACGGCAGCGTGTCGCCGCGGACTCCGTGGGGGAAGGTGGTGACGATCGTGTACGCGCTGGTGGGCATCCCGCTGATGCTGGTCTACCTGTCGACCGTGGGCGACGTGCTGGCGCGCAGCTTCCGCCGGCTGTACGGCCGCCTCTGCGGGCTGGGCGGCGGGGGCGGCGGGGGCGGCGGGGGCGGCGCCGGCCACCACTCGAGCGCCAAGGCAAAGCTGGCCGCCGCCGCCGCCGCCGGCGTCGGCGTCGGCGTCGACTACCCGCACAAGGCCGTCAACAGCATCGCCGCCGACGGCAAACTGCTCTACCCGCACCACAGGCACAGGTAAGTCCGCCCAACAGGTTCAGAGGCAGACCGTCTGTTAAATCTGGCCTGTTCACCGATCTCCTCGAGCGAGCTTGCAACCGCTCGCGCCTGGCGCGCTGCCAAAACCTCACAGACAAACAGCAGCTAAACGATGTCAAAGTTAGCGTAAGGAGGGCTATGCGTAAAGCGTTCAGTGAATTCGAAAGTAAAATTCTATGTACCGATTTGACAGAAAATCCTAGGAAGTTCTGGTCTTACGTTAAATCAGTGAGTGGATCGAAACAGCAAATCCAGACACTCTGGGATGATGATGGCATTGAAACAGAGGATGACACGCGTAAAGCTGAAATACTAAACACCTTTTTCCAAAGCTGCTTCACAGAGGAAGACCGCACTGCAGTTCCTTCTCTAAATCCTGGCAAGAACGAAAAAATGGCTGAGATCGAAATAAGTGTCCAAGGAATAGAAAAGCAACTGAAATCACTCAACAGAGGAAAGTCCACTGGACCTGACGGGATATCAGTTCGATTCTACACAGAGTACACGAAAGAACTTGCCCCCTTCTAACAGCTGTGTACCGCAAGTCTCTAGGGGAACGGAAGGTTCCAAATGATTGGAAAAGCACACAGGTAGTCCCAGTTTTCAAGAAGGGTCGTCGAGCAGATGCGCAAAACTATAGACCTATATATCTGACGTCGATCTGTTGTAGAATTTTAGAACATGTTTTTTGCTCTCGTATCATGTCACTTGTGGAAACTCAGAATCTACTCTGTAAAAATCAACATGGATTCCGGAAACAGCGATCGTGCGAGACCCAACTCGCTTTATTTGTTCATGAGACCCAGAAAATATTAGATACAGGCTCCCAGGTAGATGCTGTTTTCCTTGACTTCCGGAAGGCGTTCGATACAGTTCCGCACTGTCGTCTGATAAACAAAGTAAGAGCCTACGGAATATGAGACCAGCTGCGTGGCTGGATTGAAGAGTTTTTAGCAAACAGAACACAGCGTGTTGTTCACAATAGAGGGACGTCTACAGACGTTAAAGTAACCTCTGGCGTGTCACAGGGGAGTGTTATGGGACCATTACTTTTCACAATATATATAAATGACCTAGTAGATAGTGTCGGAAGTTCCATGCGGCTTTTAGCGGGTGATGATGTAGTATACAGAGAACTTGCAGCATTAGAAACTTGCAGCGAAATACACGAAGATCTGCAGCGGATAGGCACTTGGTACAGGGACTGGCAACTGACCCTTAACATAGACAAATGTAATGTATTGCGAATACATAGAAAGAAGGATCCTTTATTGTATGTTTATACGATAGCGGAACAAATATCGGTAGCAGTTATTTCTGTAAAATATCTGGGAGTAAGCGTACGGAACGATTTGAAGTGGAATGATCATATAAAATTAATTGCTGGTAAGGCTGGTGCCAGGTTGAGATTCATTGGGAGAGTCCTTAGAAAATGTAGTCCATCAACAAAGGAGGTGGCTTCCAAAACACTCGTTCGACCTATACTTCAGTATTGCTCATCAGTGGGGGATGCGTACCGGGTCCGATTGACAGAGGAGATCCAAAGAACAGCGGCGCGTTTCGTCACGGGGTTATTTGGTAAGCGTGATACCGTTACGGAGGTGTTTAGCAAACTCAAGTAGCAGACTCTGCAAGAGAGGCGCTCTGCATCGCGATGTAGCTTGCTGTCCAGGTTATGAGAGATTGCTTTTCTGGATGAAGTATGGAATATATAGCTTCCCTCTACTTATACCTCCCGAGGATATCACGATTGTAAAATTAGAGCGCGCACGGAGACTTTCCGGCAGTCATTCTTCCCGCGTACCATACGCGACTGCAACATGAAAGGGACAGTGGCAGGTAAAGTGCCCTCCGCCACACACCGTTGGGTGGCTTGCAGAGTATAAATATAGATGTAAATGTAGAATAGGGTGGCAACAGGAACAGGAAGGGGAATGGAGAAGATTTTTTTTTCATCAGTCTTCTAACGCTGGTTTGATGAAGCCCGCCACGAATTCCTCCTCATCTGAGTAGCGCTTGCAACGTCCTCAATGTATGCAATGGATGCATTCCAATCTACGTCTCCCTCTACAGTTTTTACGCTCTACCGGTCCTTCTACTACCATGGAAGTTAGCCCGTGATGTCTTAACAGTATTTGCTATATATATTCCATTCCTCACCGATTCTACAGAGAACCTTCTTATTACTTATCTTATCAGTTCACCAGTTTTCAACATTGTTCTGTAGCAGCACGTCTCAAATGCTTCGATTCTCTTCTGTTCCGATCTTCTCACAGTCCACTTTCACTACCACACAATGCTGTGATCCAAACGTACATTCTCAGAAATTTCTTCCTCAAATTAAGATCTGTGTTCGATACTAATAGATTTCTCTTGGCCAGGAATGCCCTTTTTGCCAGTGCTGATCTGCTTTTTATGTTCTCCTTGCTCTGTACGTCGTATGTTATTTTCCTGAATAGGTAACAGAATTTCTTAACTGCGTAACTCCAGCACAAGCTGGAAGCGAATGCGCTTTGTTTACTGTTATTTTGACGCACATTTTACTTTGCAAACATTGGTTGGTTTGCGAATGGGCCTGTCCGGAAACCAGTCACCTACTGAATAAAGTTCTTAAAAATGAAATTCCACCAGCTGTACTTAAGATTTTATATTTATTTTGCTACTAGTTACGACGTAGCGTCAACGCCATCTTCAGGCCCGTACACATTGATGAAATCAGTTGTGTATGGCTCTGTTTAGAAGTCCGCGTAACTAGTTACTGCCCGCCATCCATGTGGGGCACGTGTTGGTCTCACCGCGGACTTCTAGACCGAGCCACACACAACTGACTGCATCAAAGTGTACGGGTCTGAACATGGCGTAGACGTAACGTCGAAACTAGTAGCGAAGTAAATATAAAATCTTAATTACAGCTGGAGGAATTTCATTTTTAATAAAAATCCTACCAGCTGTGTCCCACCTTCATCCAGTTTATATATGGATGTACGAATACTAAATAAACATCCATTTTGGTTGCAACTCTGGCTGTCGCTGTTTGCATCAGAATTCCTTAACTTCATCTACTTCATGATCACCAATCCTGATGTTAAGTTTCTCACTGTCCTCATTCCTCCTACTTCTCACTGTTTTAGTCTTCTTCGATTTATTGGTTGGCTGATTTTTGGGAAGGACCAAACGGTGAACTCATCGGTCCCATCGGATTAGGGAAGGATGGGGAAGAAGGTCAGCCATGTCATTTCAAGAGAACCATCCCGGAATTTGCCTGAAGTGATTCAAGGGAATCATGGAAAACCTGAATCAGGATAACCGGACGCGAGCTTGAACCTTTGTCCTTCGAATGCAAATGAAGTGTTTTAACCACTGAGCCACCTCGCTCGGTTTCGATTTACTCTTAATCCATATTGCGTAGTCATTAGACTGTCCATTCCATTCAGCAAATCCTTTAGTTCTTCTTCACTTCTTATCCTCAATTTTCTTTCCATTCTTCTCCGTATTGTTCTTGTCACCAAATTAGATGCACGAGCTGCTAATCTGATTCTGAGATAGTTCTTCCACGTGTCGGCTACTGCAATCTTCGGAATTGTGTGGATGACGTTTTTCCGGAAGGCAGATGGTATACTGCCTGACTCATACAATCTACACACAAAACTGATTCGTAAGATATAGCCTACGTGCTACATTGTTTAATTGGTTAAGAAAGTCCAGCCTATATCCAATCCTTCAGCTACGAATGGCAAAGCGTGTTCTTGTTTCACATTTCTAACATTTGTTAAATGGTTCATTTCTTGTATATCTGTTGTATTTATTAGATGATGTGTTCCATTAACGTTTGTAGTCTTTCTTATACTCATTTGAAATGAATTACTTAAGGCATCCTTTACGCTTCGTACAGAAATAATAAAGTTTGTTTTATTTGTTTTGCTTATCAGGGTGCATTTCCCCAGGAACCTATAAATCACGTTGTCCATTTCACTAATTATTTTAGATAATAATTGTGGGTATACAACAGAACTAATCTGAGATCCTCTTAACCGCTGCTAGTTGCGTGAAACCGTAATGTGGCTAACAGCCTCTCGTCGCAACTCTCAGCCTCTCTTGTGACTATATTCTTTTTCGTTAAGAGTAGTTTGATGTCGTTCAGCAGCTCCGAAATGCATGTTTGATACATTCGTAGGAAATTACGATAACCATCGGCTACCAGCTCCGTAAGTAACAGAGCATGGATGACTTCTTTTCTCTGCATTAGCCAATCTTTGCCCGTAGCTTTCTCTCGGCTTCTTTTGACCTTGTTAGCTCTAAAACAGGCATGGAAAACCCAGTTTTTATTGCTGTGTGAAATCAAGATGACGTCGTAAAACATTAACTTAATGAACGTAAAATAAATAAATCACAACAACAGAGCAGCGCAGTGCTCTGTGATTGCAGACGGTCAGGACGTTCTCAGGAGGCTACAAATTTGCTCGGTCCGTCGGTCGGCCGATAAACTGTTAAGGCGTGTAGGGGCTCAGTATTCACGTGTCAACATAAGAATTATATGTTAACTGAATTTCCGTCGGTTCTTGGTAGAACAACATTATTATAAATGAAAAGCGCTAGTTTGCCTTTGTTCCACAGTTTAATACCTTTTCAGTTTAATACCTCTCGCAGTTGCCGCATCAAGTACCGTTTTTATTTTACTTGCTTTATTTATTTAATTCAAACTGTTACATACGCTCAGTTTTGAGTATAGTGATAATGTTTTCCTGTTTTCTCTTTTTACATACGTATACCGTTCATCTTTTTACTTTCTAAAATGCAGTACTACCGCACTTTCAACGATGGAATTTACTGTATGTTCCCTTCATTTTCCTGCATTTACTCATTTCTGTTTATCTTATTGATATTGTTTACGTTCCTTATATATTTTGTAGTTACACTGATAATTCGTTCTTCATTTAATTGGTCTGCGTTATCACTCTCCATGTTTTATGCGTCCAGAAGTAACCTTGTCAAATACTAAGTTTATTTTATTGGTTTTTCCGCTCGTGATAACCGAGCGGTTCTAGGCGCTACAGTCTGGAACCGCGTGACCGCTAGGTTGCAGGTTCGAATCCTGCCTAAGGCATGGATGTGTGTGATGTCCTTAGGTTAGTTAGGTTCAAGTAGTTCTAAGTTCTAGCGGACTGATGACCTCAGAAGTTAAGTCCCATAGTTCTGAGAGCCATTTTTATTGGCTTTGTTTGTTAATATAAACTGTTATGTAGGATCGCTGTTCTACATCTACATCTACATCTACATCCGTACTCCGCAAGCCACCTGACGGTGTGTGGCGGAGGGTACCCTGAGTACCTCTATCGGTTCTCCCTTCTATTCCAGTCTCGTATTGTACGTGGAAAGAAGGATTGTCGGTATGCTTCTGTGTGGGCTCTAATCTCTCTGATTTTATCCTCATGGTCTCTTCGCGAGATATACGTAGAAGGGAGCAATATACTGCTTGACTCTTCGGTGAAGGTATATTCTCGAAACTTCAACAAAAGCCCGTACCGAGCTACTGAGCGTCTCTCCTGCAGAGTCTTCCACTGGAGTTTATCTATCATCTCCGTAACGCTTTCGCAATTACTAAATGATCCTGTAACGAAGCGCGCTGCTCTCCGTTGGATCTTCTCTATCTCTTCTATCAACCCTACCTGGTGCGGATCCCACACTGCTGAGCAGTATTCAAGCATTGGGCGAACAAGCGTACTGTAACCTACTTCCTTTGTTGTCGGATTGCATTTCCTTAGGATTCTTCCAATGAATCTCAGTCTGGCATCTGCTTTACCGACGATCAACTTTATATGATCATTCCATCGCTGTTCCAGTTTTTCCTATTTACTCCGTTTATATTTATTTGCTGTTCAACTTTTTACTTTTTACATTGTATTACCACCACACCGTCAAAAATTATTATTTACTGTACATTTCTGCTTCAGTCTAGATGTGTAACTTCTGTTATCCTGTTCGGTCCGCTGCTCGTGCTCTCGCGGTATCGTTCTCGCTTCCCCGGGTTCGATTCCCGGCGGGGTCGGGGATTTTTCCTGCCTCGAGATGACTGGGTGTTGTTGTGTCGTCTTCATCATCATCATTCATCCCCATTACGGTCGTAGGAAGGCAACGGCAAACCACCTCCTTTAGGACCTTGCCTAGCACGGCGGTGCGGGTCTCCCGCATCGTTCCCCTACGTTCCGTCACGGAGTATGGGACTTCATCAACTTCTGTTCTAATATTGTTTACAAATATTGTAACTTCTTTGGCGACAATGGTTAGTAAATGTCTGAAGATGGCTTTGTAAGCCGAAAAATGGTTAACACAATAAAATTAATACTACAGAAAAAGCAAATTATCACTTTTCAATTGTTATAATAAATTTAACTGTCGCTCCACAAGACTGGATAAGGCGTGCGACCCGCTGATTTCTGCGAGCCCGCTTTCCAACAGAGGGCGATCATGCTGTGTCACCATTACATACGCAACTACTCGCCTCAGATGGAGGAATATTCCAAGACGATGCTAAACTCGACTAAGGCAACTGGTACCTATGCGCATGCGCCTCCGCGCCAACTTTTATTCAAAATGTTAAAATATGTGTCAACAGCTAAGGGACCAAACTGCTTAGGTTATCGGTCCCTAGACGTACACACTACTTAAAGTAACTTAAACTAATTTATGCTACGAACAACACACGCACACCCATGCCCGAGAGAGGACTCGAACCTCCGGTAGGAGTCGCCGTGCAGTCCGTGACATGATGCTCAAACCACGCGGCCAAGTTTTGTTATAAAGTCAGCGAGTGCACCAGAAACCTCGAGTGTTCAGTGTTGTGCGTCCCCTTTCAGTGTTGCTAGGTGCGTTTTTCTTTAACTCTTGCGAACATAAATCAGACTGTTGCCGCGTTCTTTTTAATTGTACCTGTCTACTTCCTGTCTGTCTTCATTCACATCGGCAACCCCGTGTTTTATATTTTTAACTTCCGCAACTTTCCGCGATTTTATCGCCTGTTTTTATTGTTTATCCTCATTCTGTTTTTTAACTCTTCTGTAGGCTATAGAACGGCCTATTACGCTGCTACCAGCCCGCTCTCCCCCCCCCCCCCCCACTCTCTGGGGGGGGGGGGGGGGGAATCGAAATGGAATAAAGGGCAAAAAACGAAAAAACAGCAACCTTCTGTGTAAAACACGCATCTGAGCATGACTGAATAGTTAACAGTCGAAATATCGTGGCAAGACTTCGACGTCATCCGGGTGCAATTCTGAATCTTCGTGAACACTCATTATGCCAGGAAACTCCAAGAATCATCAATACATCGCATTATGTTTTCTGATTTTCTACATTCAAATGTTGAAATTTAAACAGTGCATTAAATTTTTTTTAAACTTATCAAAAATCGTACCACATAACTGTACTGAATGTAATTATAAGAACCGCCAAAGTACAGGATAGTGCACAAGAAACCGGTCCCAAGTACTACACTGTTCATTGCCGCCAGCCAATTGTTCTATTTCGAAGCTGTTATGTATTGTCAGTACGAAAGCCGCTGCGAGTTGATTAAGACTTGTCTAGTAGATGTCAGCGAGATGAATCCTATTCAAAAAACAATCACAATAGTTGAGACGTACGTGTCTACGGGCTCATTTACGGAAACGTGGGACATTTTAAAAAGCAGTTTCCTGGCGTTTCCATGCCAGCAAAGAGCAGTAAACAGGATTTGGAGAAAAAGTGGCGTAATAAACAATCGAGCCCCATCCGTTCGTACACTTCCTGTGATCGCGGATATTCGTGCACGAATGGTCTAGAATCCAAAGAAGCTGATATGTAAATTGCCGCAACAAGTGAGCGTTTCGTGTTGGTCTTGTCAACGTGCTTTATACCATTCTGGGATGAAGCCCTACAAAAGGACATGTGTCCAAGAACTAAAAGAGGAAGATAAGGCACAACGTGTGAATTACTGAGCGTGGCTCCGTCGACAAAGTAATGCTGGAGTCGTTGCTGTATTTCATGAGTCACGAAGCCTTGCACCATCTGACAGTTACAAGTGTACCTCGAGAACACCCGATACTGGTCAACAAACAATCCCTATACGATTGATGAGGAACCTCTCCACAATGAAAAAAAATCTGAATATGGTGTGACGTGTCAGCAAGTCCGATTATGGATCACATATTTTTTTAAAAAAACACTAAACACTATATATCCGAATCTTTGAGGAATTTTAGGTTAGTTGACCTCACATGGCCCGACGTATGCTGCTCTTCAACAGGATGGGGCGACCTGTAACATTTCACACGAGACAATCTCACAATTTCATGAAAGATTCATCGAAGAAAGCACTGTCGGCAAAGGATTGCGGCCGCCGCGTTCGCTGTATCTAACCACTAGTGACTTCATCTGTGGGGCAATCTAAGGCAAAAAGGGTAAGAAAATGACCCAGAAAAGAATACTTGAAGGGCAATATTCGTAATGAAGTGTTGACAGTTAATGCGGGAGAGTTGTAAGCACCTAGTGTAATGTAAAAGATTTTTGCATTAGCTTATTTGTTATTTCTTTATTATCTGCGCTAGCTTATTTCTTATTTCTTTATTATCTGATTATTAAAAGTCTATCTGTTTGTTTTTGTATCTGCTAGTGGCAGGTAACTGTTCGTGCTTACGATTGGCGAGCGGTCTTTACTAGCGGCCAGTTTTTCGCGCGCCACCGTATAGATATTTCTACTGCGACTACTGACAAACGGAAGATTTCACTCTGCTTACAGAAACTCAGTATTGTTGACAACGTAACGGAAATCGCTTGCAGCATGTGCTTTTAGGTACGATTTTTTATCATTACGTAGATAACAGCTCGGCAGTTTTTTTAGGCTATACAATAATTCTTTCTATCTCATTTTTATCTGTTGATAGTCTGAATATGACAACTGGCTCGTCGAAATCGTCACAGTATTGTGAAATAAACGCTCCATTGACAGTGTCGAAAACATTTAGAAATGAAAGAAGCCGTCCCGCGCTTTTCGACTCCGTAATGTACCCCTAAAAATGTAAGATTTATGTAGTTACAGAATTAATTCTTCATTACATGCATAACACGTTAATAATTATTTCTACAATTGCGTTCTGAGGAAGTGCAAGCAGGCGTAGCGAAATCCTTGTGTGTCACTGACCACCTTGGCGAAGAGAATTAATGAAATTACAAATGTATTTTTACTGACTGAACTACGTAAAATGATGATGAATGCTGGGGTAGTTACACACATTAAAATTCGTGTAACTGCATGACCAAAAGTTCTTCATCATTCAGTGACTGTCAGAATTATACCGCTCTAAAAACTTTGTATATTTCCAAATACAGAAACCAAGTAATTTTAGTAAGTGCAGGCAGCGATCGCAAGAAATAAACTGTGGACCAACCACAAGCCGCATAAGGTTTCCGTTTACTGTCGGTTTCGTTTCTCAAACGCTAGCCCTTCAGAATTGTAGGAAACTTCAGTGTCTTACAACAACATTAAACGAAATAAAATTCAGATTCAACATTCAACGAAACTCCCATTTGATGGTCAACTCCTATAGTTTAAATCATCTGGCTGTCTACACTGCCGACGTCAGATACAGAATGGAGTAAGCAGATGTAAACACCTGCAAATTCTACAACGAATTACATGCAAAAATAAACCAGAAACACGTACCAATTCGTGTTTGGTGAGCCAGAGGCCCATTGACATACACATCCGTGGAAAACGATAGCATTAAGATGCCAATACTGCCAGCTAAATCAAATATTCTAACTACTGAAGGCACTAACTACTGATAGGCATAGTTATCAAATGAAACAAACAATCTATTTGCCTTAATAATGTTTAAAAGTCATCATATATATATCAATTAATGACATCCATCTTTAAAAATTTCCTTTTTCTGGAGGACACACGTCCAGATCATCGGCTTATAGCAACCTCCCAAAATTCTGCCATCTCTCTCCCCACATCCACCACTACTGGCGGCTCACCTCCAACTGCGCAACGCTACTCGCTGTTTGCATCCAGCTGCCGCTGCTCAACACTACAATGGCAGACAACAATGCAAACCAGCCACAGACTGCACACGGCACAGCCAGTGATTTTCAGAGCGCTACGTGGCGTTGCCAATAAAAAAACGTAAACAGCCTACTTACATAGCCCCCATGCTCCCCACAAAAAAAATTTACAAATTGTTTTGGGCAGTGGCCAATACAGATTTGAAAAAAAAATTTCATAATTATAATTACAATAGCAAAGAAATCAAATGCACACACTTATTGATACAATGTTGGTCATAAGCTAAAATTTTCTCACAGTTCATATAGACAGTCCTGATCATTCATCACAGTAAAATAGTAGTGTTTTTCTCAAAGACTGAGCAATAAAAGAAAATGCACACGGAAGTAGTGGATTTCCATGCAGTCTTGAAGAAGTAGTGTTGTCCTTCCAACAGAAAGACAGTGCTGACTCCTGACATGCAGACAGGTAATGGGCCACAACAGATCAAACCCACAGCAGAGTCAGTCGAAGTTTTGAAGAATATTGGTAGATAGGTCAACACAGAGTAGACCCATTGTAGTCCTGGTAGAGATTACGGTATTGGTGGGCCATCAGATCTGCAGACCCACTGCAGTCCTTGTAGAAATAATGGTTTTGGGGAGTCATCAAAGGTGTAGACCAACTTCAGTCCTTGTAGAGACAGCCAGCAGCCATCTGTTTGCTGTGCAGGCGCACAATCACCATTGAAGAGTCTTGCAGATAATATAGCAAGTCCATAACCCACCACTTGTCCACTCACATAGTTTTTGGAATTGTCCTTAGCACCAGCAATGCTGTTAACCAGTCCCTTGCTGAATTATCAATACACTTGAAAACACTATCAGTCCCTACTTCTCACATATTGTGCATATACTATGACCAACAGAAACGTGTGCAGTGAAATGTAATTTACAAGTTACTTAATTCGATGAACTGACGTCAATTACAATTTTATAACATGAGAATACAATAACAAAGGCAAAAATACGTCATTAAAAACGTAATAATGCAGATAACATTTGTAGTAATACAGGCTTTACAAAAGAATCGAAATAACAAATACATCAGTGTTACAAAAATTACGACATAAGTACATACATAAAAGATCAGAATAACTTTTGAAACATCAACTTCACACATGACCATTAAAACAAAACAATAAATAGTGTCTGAACATATTTACAAAGAAAATAACATAGTATTTGAAAAATTCTACAACATAAATCTTATTAGCTAAACACATAAAGGCAGGAAAAAGACAAATACACAAGGGTACATAAACACATAGAGGGATAACACAAAAGGAAAGGATAGGGTTTGTTTTACTGCAGTATTTTCCATAGAGATCTCACTTAGATCATCATTATTCCCAAAAAGTCCTATCTAAACCTGCTTTCTGTATTCTGTTCACATCCTCTTTCAAAAATAGTTTTTCTCCACTGTACACTACTTTTTTTGGCCAAACCATTTTCTTATAGCTTCTCAATGCATTTCTTCCAAATCATCATAACTTGTTCTCTGATATGGCCTACCCCATCTTAAGCTAACTTAAACCTACTGAGCTCAGATGCTAAACTAAGGGACGACGCAATGCAGCAGCACAAAACAATTAACACAAACAGCAATGACAAAAAAATGCAAACTGGCAGAAAAAGGCAGCAATATAGGACTTAGCAAATGCAACATTACAAGTAATATGAAGCAATGAGCAGCAACAAGAAAAATAAATCAGTAGTAAAACTGGATTAACAGAGTAATACAAAGTGAAATTCAGTAACACTATGCCTGGCAAACAGCAGCAGCAAATGCAGTAAATTATATCTAAACAAGACAAAGCTGAAGCAGAAAAAATATTACAGTAAAAATGTTTAATACCTATGTCACATCTTAACACTAGAGTGATGCATCACGAGAACGTACGCTAGCAGATAAGTTACCAAATCGTAAAAAAAATTATTTATGCAGTTCCTGTGAAGGGAAATGTCTATTTATGTTCCCTCGTTTTCTTGGAAGTAGATCATATTTTTTTTTTTTACTGGATCTGTAGGCATAAAATAACTATATTAGTACATCTATTAAATTTTATTTTAACCAATGTTGCAGTGCAGCTAGAAACGCAATACCACAGCCGTCCGCTGTGGTTGAGCGTTCAAGCTCCAACGAATTTCAAAACGCAAATAAACTTATAGCCTAAGTGCAAGCTCGGCATATAGTAAAATATCAGGAACACGTTTGGACTTCATCATGAATTTATGATATTTACTGAAATGAAATAATGATAAACGTTCCATGTCTATTGTCTTGCAAGTTGAAAGATTATTTACTGCATTATGAAATGCCTTATGGCTAGCTAATGACGTTTCACGCCTTGCTTTGCCTATTTTGTTTAATATCTAGTTTCTAGCGTCCAACAGAGATGGATGTGGGTAGGATTCGATACGTCGTAGCAGTATTGATATCTGAACCCAAAAAATTTCTACGATGAATCCCAGTGCAGCATAAGTTTCTACCATAAGGGTTTCACTGATTAAAGAGAACCGCAGTGGATCATGCAGACAAACAACGACGGGTCTTCTCGATTACTTCCACGTATTACACTACGTTTATTTCTGTTGAGGTACAGAAGTCATTCTTTACAACAAGCGAGGATTATCTACAAGTTCCATGCAACAGGTCGATATAATTAAAGCGCAGCTACAGACAGAGGTCCATTGTAGGCTGTACTACATCTACAGAGATACTACGCAAGCCACCGTGCGGTGCTTGGCGGAGGGTACCTTGTACCACTACTTGTCATTTCCCTTCCTGTTACAGTTGCAAATAGAGAGAGGGAAAAACGACTGTCTGTACGCCTCCGTATGAGCTCTAAATTCCTGTATCTGATCTTCGAGGTCGTTACACGCGATGTATGTTGGCGCCAGTACAATCATTTGGCAGGCAACATTAAATGCCGCTTATCTAAATTTTCTCAAGAGTGTTTCTCGAAAAGAACGTCACTTTACCTTCAGGGAGTCCCACTTGAGTTCCCGAAGCTTCTCCGTAACAAATCTAGCAGCCCGTCTCTGAATTGCTTCAATGTCCTCCTTCAATCAGACCTGGTACTGATGGCAAACTCTCGGGCAGTACTCAAGAATACGTCGCACCAGCGTCTTACATGCGGCCTCCTTTACAGGTGAACCGTTCTTCCCTAAAATTCTTCCAATAAAACGAAGTGTACCGTTTACCTTCCCTACCACAGTTTTTACACGTTCGTTCCGTCTCAACGTTAACCATTTGACACACTTGAATGTGTCAAGCAGGACATTAGTGACACGGTATCCGAAAATTACAGGTTTCTTCTTACTACTCGCCCGCATTAACTTACATTTTTCCACATTTAGGGATAGCTCCCATTCATCAAAACAACTAAAAATTTTGTCTAAGTCGTCTTGTATCTTCCTACAGTCACTCAGCTTGATACGTTAATGCGGAAACGGTTTACAACAGAAAAAAAATAGTTCAGTTTCGGCCACCATGTGATCTGGCACAGTGAATGCAAGAAAGACAACAGAAATGTTTCCGTACGTCATGAGTTAGAAACGGCAAGTGGGCAGAAGAGTTTGACAAGAGAGAAAGACATAATATTGATTTTTGTTAGCAACCACCGCTTATACGATTTGTTCAGTATGAACAACGAAGACGTCGGCAAGATGCTGTACAGCACCAGATTTGCACCTGGTGGTCACAACTGGAACTATTTTTTTCCAGCGTAAATCGGATCTCCATTAACGTATTAGCATGCCTACCAAGTTACGCTGTCATACGATAATTACACCGTACACTGGATCTCAACAAGCAGCTGTACTTTAATTATATGCGCCCCGTATATCGCTGCAACTCTTCCCCCGTGTACAGCTGCTTTCCTCTATGACAGGGGTGTCCAGTCCTTCAGCTTACCTGGGCCACGTTGGCAGAGACGAATATTTCTGGGCCGCACAAAATATGTTTAACACTACAGTAACCGCTGAGCAAAAGTGTTTATGGTTTTTTATTCTAAAAAACGATGGAGTTAATATTTCACTACTTTCGTAACTTTCCCATATACAAAAAACGATCGTGTGACTGATGTTAACTTCTTGGGCTGTATTGATACTTGCTTTGGGCTTTATGTGGTCTGTCGCCCATGGGTTAGACACTTCTACTATATGAGTTATGATTCGGATCGTAGCGTATCATTGTACATAGATGTTATGTCCAATGTTTTCTAATCAAGGAGTATGAAGAAATATAAAAATAAACAAGATATATTAAAATATATAAAAATACATAAAATTTATAAAAATATTTTAAAAAATCTTATAGATTTTCAAATTTATGTACGTACATATAGTAAAAGATATTTTTTTAATGGAAATGGTGAATAAAAAAAAAGGAGTAGCATTTTTAGATCATGACGCTATACTAAACGCAATCCTGTATGTAGATGACCTACTGATGGTTGCAGAGAATGAACACGACCTACAGATGGGAATATATAAGTTGCTGCAAGTTGCCTTAGAATACAACCTACAATTGTCTGTAGATAAAACGAATGTGATGGACTTCAGGAAACACAACCAGTAATATCAAAAATAGTCTAGAGTAATAATAAAATCTTGAAGCAAGTTAAATAAATTATTTCAAATATCTAGGATGCAACATTGTTATAGATACAATCAACACAGGGACCAAAGATTTAAAAATATTACTTCGATATTTAGAATGAATGAAAAAAAATTTCAGACTAAAGCCAGGAGAGACAGACAGCTGAGGTTTTACAAGAGCAAAGCAGTACCAAATCTAACTTGCTAAAGTGTACTGGAAGAAGAAATGTAGGTAGACAATACAAAAGGCAGAGTAGCGTGACAAGCAGTTTACGCAATACAAGAAGCGAAGAAATATAATGTCTAATCATTGTGCACTGCTTTCACTGTGTATTCTTTATGTGCCTTCTAGGCTGACCTGAAGATGATACTTGCTTACTGAAACTGGTTGCCAAGTGAAATCAAACATTCTTGCGAGAACGTTTTTCTTCTTATGACTTCCACTTGGAGTTGTTCTACAGCTGTGATTGTATACGTCTTAGACGCTGCAACGGTAACAGCAGTCTGTCATCTTTTTTGAACGGAACAGAACAAAAACTCTCATTGTGATGCTTTGGATCGCCATTAAATACAAACAGCAGACCCACCGTATCATGGCAGTTTGAAGAGCAGCCAATAAATCAGCGAAGTTTAACAGCCAGTGGAGCAGCTCTCCATTTCAGGCAATTGCACGTGCCATATTTCACGAAGACAACACCCGGAAATACTTGGGAGAGGTGTATAAGCCCACTATTTCCCTTACGTGTTCGTTTACCTGTCATGTCGCCCAACGAAAATGTCGGGGTATGATTTGCTCAGAAACTGGGTTTTCAGCGTATTTCAGTAACCGATGTTTCTGTATTGTCAACACTAATGCAGATGGCGCGAAGTGTCATTAGCCTGAAAAATATTCAAGCCCATTTTACTTTAATACCACGACATTTAGAAGTTCAACAGCATAAGTACGAGTTTCACTTCTTAATCATTTCTCAAGATCAGACATCACAAACGCTTATTTGTTTTTTAAAATTTTGTTTATTTCTTTATTTTTTTTGCTAACTATTGTTGTACATAATTTAATTTATGTGTATTCTTTTAGGTGCTGCAGTTTTCAGGAACTTTACTATAATTTTCATATGCTCATGTTCATATGCGCTCTACACATGAAGTGTGCAGTTATTTTCGCATTACTTTCCACGGTCGTGCTGCGTTCCTTCCGGGTGTTAAATCCTTGTTGGTCTTACACACGAGGCTTTGTCACTGTACACCAAAATGCAGACAGGGGCTGCGCTACATTTCCATACCCTCTTTCCTCCCTGCCTTCCCGCGCAGCCAATTTACGCTTATCACCGTCTCTCTCCTTGCACTGTCTCTGATTCTACTCAAGCCCCGAACCATATGCATAGTTGATTGCCTTGATGCGCTAGGATTTGTATTCGCCCTGCATAACAGCGTTCACATACATTGCTCCACTCTAGTTAACTACAGAACGACGCGATACAGGCTCAAACCTTCCCCTAAGCCCTCGGCCCATTGTGCGGATCTACGCGAGGTGTAGGTAGAACTCATCAGTATCCTCGTCTTGACGTTGAGATCGTATTCATCACTGACTACTTCCTCCCAAATTACGATTAGTTTTGTGACGTAGTCTCCCAGAACATACGCACGTCTCTTGGGTACCTATGGAAATGAATATCAAATGCTATCAGCTTGCAGGAACGAGCTGTAAGCTTCTCATTGTCTGCGCAGCTAACAGCTTCCATCTAGGTCAGGAGAATAACTCCTGCAGCTATGTAACCTCCACTCGTACCTGACTTCTAAAATTATCTTGTACCTACTCACAACAGTTCCTCACTGTGCAGTGGCAAATAGGGAGTAAGAATTAAAAAATGCTGAAGTGTTTCGGATCTGTAATGAAATCTTTCAGGAGAAGGAGATGAAGTCGACGTTTCAGTGGGGCATATTCTAGGTATGCCGCAGGAAAGCACAGCTTCGTCAGTAAATTGTTCCCATTTTTCTTCGCTTACCTTGTATTTGCTCACGTTCGCCTACACTACCACGAGGAATATATTTCACTGTCCGTGAGCAGTTCATGATCTAAAGTATTCGACATTATTATGGCGTGTGTCCAGTCTTCGCCTTTATGACGTCTTCAACTCTGCTGATGACATTTCCAATGAAGTGTGACAGAATGGCAGCTCATTCTTTCTCAAGAGCTGAAACATGAGAAAGTGCTGATGTTGAACGCTGCACTCTGGAAGGAAGTCGACATTCTCAAGTATCAATTTTTCATTGGAGTAACTCTGTAAGTTTCCTCTGATAAGCTACGAGCAGGAATTCGTTTTCTTTAGCTTCAGCTAGGTCCATTGTGTCATATGCAACAATAAACGCCAAAGATACAATCCTCATCCAATGTGCAGCGTCAGAGCTACGAACCGTTTCCTGTAACTACAGTTAGCTTTGAAGTAAAATTGTTTACATATTATAGTTGGCATCTGCCTCGGTCTTACGTTACTAGTGTAGAAATTTTTACGCAGTCACAATCAGTTTGTCCATTGATAGTGACCGGGCCAAATATCTCACGAAGTAAGCATCAAACGAAAAAACTACAATGAACGAAACTCGTCTACCTTGAAGGGGCAAACCAAATGGCGTTATGGTTGGCCCGCTGGATAGCGCTGCCATAGGTCAAACGGATATCAACTGCCTTTTTTTTAAACTAGGAACCCCCATTTTTATTACATATTCGTGTATTACGTAAAGAAATATGAATGTTTTAGTTGGACCACTTTTTCACTTTGTGATAGATGGCGCTGTAATAGTCACAAACGTATAAGTACGTGGTATCACGTAACATTCCGCCAGCGCGGACGGTATCTGCTTCGTGATAGATTACCCTTGTTAAAATGGACCGGTTACCAATTGCGGAAAAGGTCGATATCGTGTTGATGTATAGCTGTTGTGATCAAAATGCCCAACGGGCAAGTATGCTGCTCTGTATCCTGGAAATCATCCAAGTGTCCGGACTGTTCGCCGGATAGTTACGTTATTTAAGGAAACAGGAAGTGTCCAGTGACATGTGAAACGTCAACCACGACCTGCAATAAATGATGATGTCCAAGTAGGTGTTTCAGCTGCTGTCGCGGCTAATCCGCACATCACTAGCAGACAAATGGCGCGAGAATCGGGAATCTCAAAAACGTCGGTGTTGAGAATGCTACATCAACATCGATTGCATTGTACCATATTTCTATGCACCAGGAATTACATGGCGACAACTCTGAACGTCTTGCACAGTTCTGCCACTGGGCACAAGAGAAATTACGGGACGAAGACAGATTTTTGGCACGCGTTCTATTTAGCGACGAAGCGTTATTCACCAACAGCGGTAACGCAAACCGGCATAATATGCACTATTGGGCAACGAAAAATCCACGAGGGCAGCGAAAAGTGGAATATGAGCGACCTTGGCGGGTTAATGTACGGCGCGGCAGTATGAGAGGATGGATAATTGGCACCCATTTCATCGATGGCAATCTGAGTGGTGCAATGTATGCTGATTTCCTACGTAATGTTCTACCGATGTTACTACAAGATGGTTCACTGCATGACAGAATGGCGATGTACTTACAGCATGATGGATGTCCGGCACATAGCTCGCGTGCGATTGAAGCGGTTGGATTGGTCGTCGAAGCACCATACCATGGCAGGCACATTCACTGGATCTGACGTTCCCGGATTTCTTTGTGTGGGGAAAGCTGAAGGATATTTGCTATCGTGATCCACCGACAACGCCTGACAACATGTGTCAGCGCATGGTCAATGCATGTGCGAACATTAGGAAAGGCGAACTACTCGCTGTTGAGAGGAATGTCGTTACACGTATTGCCAAATGCATTGAGTTGACAGACATCATTTTGAGCATTTATTGCATTAATGTAGTATTTACAGGTGATCATGCTGTAACAGCATGCGTTCTCAGAAATGATAAGTTCACAGAGTTACATGTATCACATTGGAACAACCGAAATAAAATGTTGAAACGTACCTATGTTCGGTATGTTAATTTAAAAAACCTACCTGTTACCAACTGTTCGTCTAAAATTGTGAGCCATATGTTTGTGACTATTACAGCGCCATCTATCACAAAGTGAAAAAGTGGTCAAACTAAAACATTAATATTTCTTTACGTACTACACAAATATCTAATAAAAAATGGGTGTTCCTATTTTAAAAAACGCAGTTGATATCTGTTTGACCTTTGGCAGCGCCATCTAGCGGGTCAACCATAGAGCCATCTGGTTTCCCCCTTCAAGCTAGACAAGTTTCGTTCTTTGTAGTTTGCTAGTTAGACGCTTATTTCATGAGATATTTGAGCCAGTCACAATCAATGGACCACCCAGAAGATACCCTATTCAGTTCAGCTGTCATCCTATCCTCGTTTACTGTGAATTTATAGTGCACTTCATTTCTTCTTTGGTAGCATGAAAAACGATAAAATAAAACAGGGTCTCCGTTAAGTGTTCCTATTATTTTCTTCAGTTCAGCTTTGCAACATCCTCTGAACTTTGTTCGATGCGCTGTGCTATCTGCGACGGTGATTTTTTTCCCCCGGCTGTTTTGTACGAAGGATGGCTCCAATGTGCCTTAGTGGGGAAATCTAGGTTCGGTATGTCATAAGTCCCCGTTTCCATGCTCACAACGCGTCACTGGAAACATGCCCGTTTTGTTGGGCAATGAAACAGCCTTGATAGCCAAACTGTAGCAGAATGACTGTCAAATGTTTTTGCCAAATATCGAATGTTATTGTCAAACTTTCGAGTGTAATTATTGAAGCATCTGTGGTCTGTTCGTGTAGCTTATGTGTGTGTGCAGAGCCAAAAAAATATAAAAAAGACCACACCAAAACACACACACACACACACACACACACACACACACACACACACACACAGCACAAAAAATGTGTTTTATTCAGTTGCTGTCAGACGATCCATAAGTAAAAATTATCAATATACCATAATAAATGAGTGTGTCATCTGCGCTGAAACTAGAAATAAAAAGTAACTTACTAATACGTTCATTTATATTTCAATTCATATTCCTAACGTGTGAGACATTATTTGATTAATTCTAGCTTTTGATTTAGAATTTCATAAAAATTTTCAAGAGTTCCTGTATTTAATTATACGATGAGCATTCCACGTAGTGTTTCAACTTTAAGTGACAATGTCCTCATGGCATTCATCAATGGAAGTATTCGTTCGGTAGGTGCCTTCGTACGTGGTAAACAAGTAGGGACAGGCCAATGGTCAGATAGTTTTTATGTAGGATTTACCGTTCATTAAGTTTTTCGAACATTTCTAACCACCATCGCTCCCCATTGCTTTTGATCTCTTCACATCTCTTCAGAACATTGTGGCCCTTGTAATTTCAGACGTGGCTTATTCGTCAAATAAGTTACGTTTTGTTATCGTCGTTGCGTCGTAGGCGTCTGTAGCATTAACTGTTGGCAACTCTGCTCTGCGTCAGCCCATTTCAGGAACTATTTTGACTCAGTTGAATTATACGTCTGTAATTCACTGTACTGATGAATACATTTCTCTAGAAACTGGATACAGCTGTGGTAGAAGTTACGTATATGCCCCATAAAATAATTTGTGTCGATTTGCCCGCTCTCCACCAGATTTTTAAACTCATTTAGTGTGCTCAGAGGAATACAATGGTTTTCTAAGTGGTTTGTGTACTTGTTTTGCAGATCAACAACCAAGTGAGAAACTTCCGTTAAGCTAATAAATGTCTCCTTCCATCATTTCCACGGAATCGTTAAATAATGCAGTTTGAATATGTGTGAATTTTACACACAGCTCAAAGCATTCATCAGAAAAAAATGCATGCAGTACAGCAGAACATTTTCCCAGTTGTTCAAATGGCTCTGAGCACAATGGGACTCAACTTCTGACGTCATCAGTCCCCTAGAACTTAGAACTACTTAAACCTAACTAACCGAAGGACATCACACACATACATGCCCGAGGCAGGATTAGAACCTGCGACCGTAGCGGTCGCGCAGTTCCAGACTGTAGCGCCTAGAACCGCTCGGCCACTCCGGCCAGCGAACATTTTTCCTGTGATAAAAAGAAAGCTTTCGATGGTACATAAATTTGCAAGATTCTCTCAACTGCATGCAAAAGTGCGAGCTATCTTGTTTCACTAAATCCCAAAATTCTTCTATGGTGCATCTGTGTCTCTGCGTAAAAGTCTTTGAGAGCTTCTATGAGCAGTGTGCGTATATAAAAGTAAATGTTTTTAAAAATATGGCCGAATTCCACTAGTAACAAATCTGCTGATGTTTGTATAGCGCTGTGTGCAATGTGTGCTGCGCACCCAAGACCAATTATTTTTCTTCCTAAGCCGTCTTGAAGTTTGAAGGAAACGTTTTATGTTACATTGACCTTCACACTGAACCCCACCAAAATTTGTATTTGCATTATTAGCACAAATTCGAATCATTTTCTCTTTCAGGTCGTGCTTTTCAAGAATCTCCGTTAAACAATCATATATAATGACGGCAGTTTCATCAGATAAATTCAGGATATCTAATATTCTGACGTTAATTCCAGTCCTAGGACGAAAGTACCGCACTAGTACTGGAAATATTTTGACATCGTTGTGGTTTGAAACATTTGTACCTATACAGACAAATGGGATATGATTAAGTCCTGTCTTCAGGCTGTTTTAAGACTACGGTGCAATCACACTCTTTATTATTGCCTCGCACTTAGTTTTCCCGCAGAGAAACTTCTTATCAAATACTTTTCGAATTAATTTAAAATTGCACTCCATCGTCCTAAAACTCTGATTTTGACTTACCGTGTGGAAGGCCCACAAACCTTTGGGTGTTGAAAGTTCTTGATAGCCGTATTTTTCTTCGCTGAAGCAAGTTGATAGTGATGACGATCTACTTGGAACGATCAGCGCTTTTTCTATGCGTATCTGATATTAAATGCCGTTGTACATTGTCTATGCCACCGTGGGAAGCGGAAAACATGCCTTTGCTTATATTTCACCGTACTTCAGTAGACGTTGAACATTCTGTAAAAAAAGAGAACTCTTCTTGCAAGTCTTTCGTGAATTTACAGTTTCGCTTTTTCGCAGCCGGCAGCACCGCTTAGAAAAATAATCAGATTAATTCAAGAAAGTGGGCGAGACAGACCTACACAAGTTAACAATGCCGTGTCACCGCGCGGGATAATGTAAACCTCAAACAATTACTCGGCGTCGAAGCTCTTGTTTGTCAGGTAGCTACCAACCACACTGATCTCACAGTGTTCGCTATTTTCCTTATACTATTGCGTTGTGTTACAACAACCTTGGCCGGACGTTGTGGCCGAGCGTTTCTAGACGCCTCACCCCGCGCGACCGCTACGGTCGCAGGTTCGAATCCTGCTCAAGGCATTGATGTGTGTGATGTCCTTAGGTTACTTAGGGTTAAGTAGTTCTAAGTTCTAGGGCACTGATGATCTCAGATGTTAAGTCCCATAGTGCTCAGAACCATTCGAACGATTTTTGAACAACACTCTTAATTCAATTTCGTTTTCTTTTCTACAAGTAAGTACTGCATTTCAAGAATGCATGTTACATTTGTGTGAAATTTATTCTACAGCTTCTGCCTGGTACGAGGCACCCGCAACCGCAAGTTGCTGACGCCAGCGTCAGCATTCTCCCGCTGTCATTCCCGCTCCAAACAAACTCAGATAACTTTCCCCTCCGCATCCCACGCGTAACAGACTAATCGATCAACTTTCCGCGGGAGCTGTAGGTGTCACTTTTTCTCCCTCCCTAAAATATTCTTACGCTACATTTCTTTCTCTTTCATTTGCGGCCGGCAGCGGTGGTCTCGCGGTTCTAGGCGCGTAGTCCGGAACCGTACGACTGCTACGGTCGCAGGTTCGAATCCTGCCTCGGGCATGGATGTGTGTGATGTCCTTAGGTTGGTTAGGTTTAAGTAGTTCTAAGTTCTAGGGGACTAATGACCACAGCATAGTGCTCAGAGCCATTTGAACCATTTCATTTGCACTTGACAATGAATGCTACTACAGATAGTCACTCAGAGATTCTGTGTTGGTAAGTTGAGTGATACTTCCTATGACATATGGAAGTAAGCTGTGATTCCTGGAATGCGAAAGTTACCTTAATGCGGGACATGCGGGACGTACACTGAAGCGCCAAAGAAACTGGCAAAGGCATGCGTACTCGAGTACAGAGATATGTAAACAGGCAGAATACGGCGCTGTGGTCGGCAACGCCTATATAAATACAACTATCTGGCGCAGTTGTTAGATCGGTTACTGGTGCTACAATGGCACGTTATCAAGTTTTAAGTGAGTCTGAACGTGGTGTTATAGTCGGCGCAGAAGCGCTGGAACACGGCATCTCCGAAGCAACGATGGAGTGGGGGTTTTCCCGTGCGACCATTCCACGAGTGTATCGTGAATGACTCGGGTAAAACATCAAATCCCAGACATCTCTGCAGCCGGAAAAAGATCCTGCAAGAACGGGACCAACGACGACTGAGGAGAATCGTTCACCGTGACAGACACATGTTGCCTGGTCGAGCGGATAGACATTTACGAGTATAGAGACAACCTCATAAATCCATGGATCCTGCATGTCAGCAGTTGACTGTTCAATCTGGTGGAGGATCTGTAATGGTGTGGGGCGTGTGCAGTTGGCGTGATATGGGATCCATAATACGTCTAGATACCACTCTGACAAGTGACACGTACGTAAGCAATCTGTCTGATCACTTGCATGCATTAGTCGAGCGGTCTAAGGCGCTGCAGTCATGGACTGTGTGGCTGGTCCCGGCGGAGGTTCAAGTCCTCTCACGAGCATGGGTGTGTGTGTTTGTCCTTAGGATAATTTAGGTTAAGTAGTCCGTAAGCTTAGGGACTGATGTCCTTAGTAGTCCAGTCCCATAAGATTTAACACACATTTTTTGAACTTGCATGCGTTCATGTCCATTGTGCATTACGACAGACTTGGGCAGTTCCAGGAGGACAATGCGACACCCCAAACGTCCAGAATTGCTACAGAGTCTCTCCGGGAATATTCCTCTGAGTGTAAACACTTCGTCTGGCCACCAAACTCCCCATACATGAATATTACTGGACAGCTCGATGCCTTGTAAAGTGCTGTTCAGAAGAGATATGGACCCCCTCACACTCTTACGGATTTTCGGACAGTCTTGCAGGAGTCATGGTGTTAGTTCCCTCCGACTTTACTTCAAACATCAGTCGAGTCCATGCCACGTCGTGTTGCGGCACTTCTGCGTGCTCGAGAGTGCCCTAACGATATTAAACAGGTGTACCAATTTCTTTGGATCTTCATTTTATTAGGCGTTTTGTGGGACTTTCTGTTGATTCTTCCAATACAGGATCGCAAGTACCATTGCAGGGCGGTCCAACAGAACCCGGAACGTTTAGCCGCCTTATTAATGAGTCTACAAATCAATGAAAAATATCACAGTGTGTAATCTGTTAAAAGACAGGGGGTTGCTTGAAGATAAAGGAGAACTCTTGTATTTCGTTTACTGCAGTGGAATTGTGCTCAGTAGAGGGTAAACGTGGTTGTGTTCTGCAACCGTTATATTCCATTCCCATGATGTCACACAGATGAAAGTAACTTAGTATTTCACGGTACTGTTGAAGCCAGGCAGCTCAGAACATTGTCGACATAAGGCATAATTAAAGATCGTTCTAAGATTCAAGTTTAGTTAAGAGTAAATAACGCTCTTGTGTGTTATGAAAAAGTATTTGCATTAATTTCAACAAGTTACAGACCCAGCATGTATGAAACGGATCACTACATGAGGTAAGTGTTTCACAGGGAAAACTATGACAACTTGTGTAGTAAATTTCCAGTGATATATTACATCACCTGTTACAGGGTTACACTGCATTTCGTTACCGCTTGTGTGGATGCCGTAATCGTGATAAGGTACGTTACTACAAACAGAAATAATGGACTACGCGCCGCGTCAATCAGTCTAACCCGAAATGTACAGTGTAATTCATGACGTCCTACGGAACCCAGCAAAGTTCTTCTCCTGGTCTTTACGTACAACTCGAAATACCAAAAAGATACAATAAAATCTTTTGCAGTGGTGCGACTGACTGGGGTGCGCGACGTCCTTAACGCTATAATTGTGCATTTGGACTACATCGCAGAAAAGTATGGTGCTGTAATCGACATTTGTGGATGTCGCTTCCACCAAGAAACTTCTAAGTTTGAAGGTAGCTATAACAGAGAGGGTATTCAGGCCATGTTAGCCGATACCTACTGGACACTTCTCAGAGACGAAATATGATCTTTAAACAAGGAGCCAAGGCGACAGGGACTTCAGTGACATTCGTGCTGGGGTGAACAGTTCCGAATATACCACGGATATATTTTTAGGAGAAAGGAGAAAATATAAAAATTCAGTAAATGAAGCAAGCAAAAAGGAATACAAACGTCTCAAAAACGAGATCGACAGGAAGGGCAAAATGGCTAAGCGCGGATGGCTAGAGGACAAATGTAACGATGTAGAGGCTTATCTCACTAGGGGTAAGATAGATACTGCCTACAGGAAAATTAAAGACACCTTTGGAGAAAAGAGAACCACTTGCATGAATATCAAGAGCTCAGATGGAAACCCAGCAAAGAAGGGAAAGCGGAAAGGTGGAAGAAGTATAGAGAGGATCTATACAAGGGCGATGTTCTTAAGGACAATATTATAGAAATGGAAGACAATGTAGATGAAGATCAAATGGGAGGAGATATGATACTACGTGAAGAGTTTGACAGATCACTGAAAGACCTGAGTCTAAACAAGGCCCCTGGAGTAGACAACATTCCATTAGAACTACTGACAGCCTTGGGGGAGCCAGCCCTGACAAAACTCTACCATCTGGTGAGCACGATGTATGAGACAGGCAAATTACCCTCAGACTTCAATAAGAATATGATAATTCCAATCCCAAAGAAAGCAGGTATTGACAGATGTGAAAATTACCGAACTATCAGTTTAATAAGCCACTGCTGCAAAATACTAACACGAATTCTTTGCTGACGAATGGAAAAACTGGTAGAAGCCGACCTCGGGGAAGATCAGTTTGGATTCCGTAGAAATGTTGGAATACATGAGGCAATACTGAATCTACGACTTATCTTAGAAAATAGATTAAGGAAAGGCAAACCTACGTTTCTAGCATTTGTAGACTTAGAGGAAGTTTTTGACAATGTTGACTGGAATACTCTCTTTCAAACTCTGAAGATGGCACGGGTAAAACACAGGGAGCGAAAGGCTATTTACAATTTGTACAGAAACCAGATGGCAGTTATAAAAGTCGAGGGACATGAAAGGGAAGCAGTGGTTGGGAAGGGAGAGAGACAGGGTTGTAGCCTCTCCTCGATGTTATTCAATCTGTATATTGAGCAAGCAGTAAAGGAAACAAAAGAGACAGCAAAGGAGCTGGAAGAGCAGCAATAATGGATTGTAGTCGAATTAAATCAGGTGATGCTGCGGGAATTAGATTAGAAAATGAGACGCTTAAAGTAGTAAATGAGTATTGCTATTTGGGGAGCAAAATAACTAATGATGGTCGAAGTAGAGAGGATATAAAATGTAGATTGGCAATGGCAAGGAAAGCATTTCTGAAGAAGAGAAATTTGTTAACATCGAGTATAGATTTCAGTGTCAGGAAGTCGTTTCTGAAAGTATTTGTATGGAGTGTAGCTCTGCATGGAAGTGAAACATGGACGATGAATAGTTTAGACAAGAAGAGATCAGAAGCTTTCGAAATGTGGCGCTACAGAAGAATGCTGAAGATTAGGTGGGTAGGAAACATAGCTAATGAGGAGGTATTGAATAGAATTGGCGAGAAGAGAAATTTGTGGCACAACGTGACTAGAAGAAGAGATTTGTTGGTAGGGCATAACCTAACGCATCAAGGGATCTCCAATTTAGTATTGGAGGACAGCGTGGAGGCTAAAAATCGAAGAGGGAGACCAAGAGATGAATAGACTGAACAGATTCAGAAGGATGTAGGTTGCAATAAGTACTGGGAGATGAAGAACCTTGCATAGGATAGAGTAGCATGGAGAGCTGCATCAAACCAGTCACTGGACTGAAGACCACAACAACAACAACAACAACAACAATACTTTTAGGGGTAATTCTGGGAAGAAATGAATTACATAGATTGGAAATACTCTTACATTGTCAACCAAACTATTATTTTAGTGTTTAACTGTCCAGGTTGCTGACAATAATAATATAAGGATGACTGGAAAACAAAACTGAAAATCTGTTAGGTGACGATAAGTTTGGTTTTTCTGAGTGGTGTGAGTTCCAGACAGCCAGTTCTGACGTTGCGCTTCATAATGGATGCAACTTGAGGAAACTCAAGACCCGTTCACAGGATTTGTAGAACTAGAAAACGCGATCGACGATGCAGAATGGTGCAAGATGTTAAAAATTCAGTGGAAAAAAGACACAGACGGACAATACATAATTTGTATAAGATCATCTGGGCTAATAGTAGTTTCTGGAAGAACAAGGACGAAGTTCTCGAATCAAAAAAGAGTGTAAAATAGGGATGTAATGTTTCACTCCTACTGCTCAGTCTTTACATCGAAGAAGGAATGATGGAAATAAAAGAAAGTTTCAACAGCGAGATTAAAATTTAGGGTGAAAGGATACAAACTGTAAGATTCGCTGATCACATTGCAAAGAAGAATTACAGGATCTGCTGAATGGAATGATCAGTCTGGTGAGTACAGTATATGGATGTACAGTAAATCGAAGGAAGACTAAAGTAATATGGAGTAGCAGAATCAGATCTGAATAACGAAGTAAATGAAGGAACAGTCGGAACTGTAGTTGTAAATTGTTGTAGTTGTGCTGGGAAAGTCCCTGAGCTTCAAGCGCTAATAGAAAGCACAGAAGCTGAAATCGTTATAGGTACAGAAAGCTGGCTAAAGCCTGAAATAAGTTCTGCAGAAATTTTTACGAAGTCTCAGACGGTGTTCAGGAAAGATAGATTAGGCAGAATTGGTGGTGGAGACTTTCTGTCTGTCAGTAGAGGTTTATCTTGTAGTGAATTCGAAGTAGATCCTCCGTGTGAATTGATATGGGTGGCGGTTATACGTAACTGCCGAACTAAGTTAATAATTGGCTCCTTCTACCGACCCCCAGTCTCCGATGATATAGTTACGGAACAGTTCAGAGAAAATTTGAGTCTCGTAACAAATAAATACTCCACTCATACGGTTATAGTTGGTGGGGACTTCAACCGACCTCGATATGTAGGCAAAAATACTTGTTCAAAACCGGTGGTAGGCAGAAAACATCTTCCGAGATTGTCCTAAATGCTTTCTCCGAAAATTATTTCGAGCAGTTAGTCCACAAACCCACGCGAATTGTAAATGCTTGCGAAAACACACATGACCTCTTAGCCACAAACAATCCAGAGCTGATAGAGAGCATCATGACTGATACAGGGATAACTGATCACAAGGTCGTTGTAGCTAGGCTCAATACCGTTTCTTCCAAATCCACCAGAAACGAACGGAAAATAATTTTATTTAAAAAACCGGATAAAGTGTCACTAGAATCCTTTCTAAGAGACGATCTCCATACCTTCCGAACTGACTATGCAAATGTAGACGAGATGTGGCTAAAATTCAAAGATATAGTAGCAACAGCATTTGAGAGATTCATACCACATAAATTGGTAAGAGATGGAACGGATCCCCCGTGGTATACAAAACAGGTCCGAACGCTGTTGCAGAGGCAACGGAAAAAGCATGCGAAGTTCAAAAGAACGCGAATCCTGAAGACTGGCTAAAATTTACTGACGCGCGAAATTTGGCACGGACTTCAATGCGAGATGTTTTAATAGGTTCCACAACGAAACATTGTCTCGAAATTTGGTAGAAAATCCGAAGATATTCTGGTCGTATGTAAAGTACACAAGCGGCAAGACGCAGTCAATACCTTCGCTGCACAGTGCCGATGGCACTGTTACCGACGACTGTGCCGCTAAAGCGGGGCTATTGAACGCAGTTTTCCGAAATTCCTTCACCAGGGAAGACGAATGGAATATTCCAGAATTTGAAACACGAACAGCTGCTAGCATGAGTTTCTTAGAACTAGATTCCTTAGGGGTTGCGAAGCAACTCAAATCGCTTGATACGGGCAAGTCTTCAGGTCCAGATTGTATACCGATTAGGTTCCTTTCAGATTACGCTGATACAATAGCTCCCTACGTAGCAATCATATTCAACCGCACGCTCACCGGTAGATCTGTACCCACAGACTGGAAAATTAGGCAGGTCGCACCAGTGCTTAAGAAGGGTAGTAGGAGTAATCCATTGAACTGCAGACCTATATCATTGACGTCGGTTTGCAGTAGGGTTTTGGAGCATATACTGTATTCAAACATTATGAATCACCTCGAAGGGAACGATCTATTGATACGTAATCAGCATGGTTTGAGAAAACTTCGCTCTTGTGCAACGCAGCTAGCTCTTTATTCGCACGAAGTAATGGCCGCTATCGACAGGGGATCTCAAGTTGATTCCGTATTTCTAGATTTCTGGAAAGCTTTTGACACCGTTCCTCACAAGCGACTTCTAATCAAGCTGCGGGCCTATGGGGTATCGTCTCAGTTGTGCGACTGGATTCGTGATTTCCTGTCAGGAAGGTATCAGTTGGTAGTAATAGACCGCAAATCATCAAGTAAAACTGAAGTGATATCAGGTGTTCCCCAGGGAAGTGTCCTGGGACCTCTGCTGTTCCTGATCTATATAAACGACCTGGCTGACAATCTGAGCAGTTCTCTTAGTTTGTTAGCAGATGATGCTGTAATTTACCGTCTAGTAAGGTCATCTGGAGACCAGTATCAGTTGCAAAGCGATTTAGAAAAGATTGTTGTATGGTGTGGCAGGTGGCAGTTGACGGTAAATAACGAAAAGTGTGAGATGGTCCACATGAGTTCCAAAACAAATCCGTTGGAATTCGATTACTCGTTAAATAGTACAATTCCGAAGGCTGTCAATTCAACTAAGTACCTGGGTGTTCAAATTACGAACAGCTTCAGTTGGAAAGACCACATAGATAATATTGTAGGGGAGGTGAGTCAAAGTTTGCGTTGCATTGGCAGGACACTTAGAAGATGCAACAAGTCCACTAAAGAGACAGCTTACACTACACTCGTTCGTCCTCTGTTAGAATATTGCTCCGCGGTGTGAGATCCTTACCAGGTGGGATTGACGGAGGACATAGAAAGGGTGCGAAAAAGGGCAGCTCGTTTTGTATTATCACGTAATAGGGGAGACAGTGTGGCAGATATGGTACGCGGATTGGGATAGAAGTCATTACAGCAAAGATGTTTTTCGTCGCGGCGAGATCTTTTTACGAAATTTCAGTCACCAACTTTCTCTTCCGAATGCGAAAATATTTTGTTGAGCCCAACCTACATAGGTAGGAATGATCATCAAAATAAAATAAGAGAAATCAGAGCTCGAACAGAAAGGTTTAGGTGTTCGTTTTTCCCGCGCGCTGTTAGGGAGTGGAATGGTAGAGAGATAGTATGATTGTAGTTCGATGTACCCTCTGCCAACACTTAAATGTGAATTGCAGAGTAGTCATATAGATGTAGATGACGTGAAAGTTTTCTGCCATCTTGGAAGAAAATAACACATGATGACTAAGCAAAGAGGACATAAAAAGCAGATTAGGACAAAGATCGCATTCCTGACCAAGAGAATTCTACTATTGTCATAAATAGGCCTTGAACTGAGGAAGAAATTTCTGAAAATGTATGCGTGGAGCATAGAATTGTATGGTAGTGAATCTTTATCTGTGTGAAAACAGGAAAGGCAGTGAATAGAAGATTTTCAGTTGTGCTGGCACATAAGGATGTCTAAAATTGGATGTACTGGTAAGATAAGAAACGAAGAGGTTCTCTGCAAAATCGGCGAAAAACGGAACGTATGGAAAATAGCGACAAGAAAGGGGGATAAGTTAATAGGACATGTATTGAGACATCATGAAGTAAGATCAATGGCACTAGTGGGAACTGTAGAAGATAAAAACTTTAGGAAAAGGAAGAGATTGGATACAGCCAACAAACAGTTGACGACTTAAGGTAAAAGTGCTACTCTCAGGTGAAGAGATTGGCGTAAGAGAGGAGGAACTCGAGGAGGAATGCGTACCAGTGAAGAAAAACCGACCAATTAAAACCGATACCGATATTTTAGTTCTGAATAACCGGCATTTTTCGGTGTTTCTTTGGTGTCTGTTATAGCATGTGTTTTTCTTTTTTTACTACTAACCTGTAAAAAACATAAATATCAATTACCCACAGGAGAAGCATTAAAAACTTTGGTTTCCAAATAAACCTTATTTAAAGAACGATTAATTTTTATTCATTGCTTTGTAATGTAAGTTTATTGTGAGAAATGAGAAAAGCGATCAGTGTTCTTTTAATAACACATGGTGTAATAATTGGTACACCATTACTGAGACAGTAATGAACTTGTTACCATGAGGTGTTGCATATTAGATGGCATGTGAGTACATGCAGTGTGAAAGACTTGTCCCACCTGCTGTAACCTGTCAGAAACCAGTTGTATTACAGAATGACACCATTGCAAGTCTGGAAATATTACATAAAGTGTGGTATCAATGAACTACAATGCTCCATTTGCTTTAAAATCAACGATTACAAATCATTCACCAGGTTTTGACTTCTAATAGCTTCAAATATATAATGCTCACCCATTTGCACTAATAAGCAACTGAAAAAGCAAACGTATTATTTAGGTCATTGTAGGTTCAATTTTAACTCACCAAGTGGCAGGGTGATAACAGTTTACAAAATGGCGACTAATCAACAGAAAGTATTTTACGAGTTGCAATATGAGAAGATATATGGTTCAAATGGCTCTGAGCACTATGGGACTTAACATCTTAGGTCATCAGTCCCCTAGACTTAGAACTACTTAAACCTAACTAACCTAAGGACAGCACACACATCCATGCCTAAGGCAGGATTCGAACCTGCGACCGTAGCAGCAGTGTAGTTCCAGACTGAAGCGCCTAGGACCACTTGGCAACAATGGGCAGCGAGAAGGTAAAAAAATCCATCACTACAATGCAGTGTACGTTCCGAGGATAGTGTGTGTGTGTGTGTGTGTGTGTGTGTGTGTGTGTGTGTGTATTGAACCGAGGACCTAGAAATGATGAAGAGGCTTTGTCCCGCCATAGCTCTCAAGGGTTTACAACCCCACAAAAGGCCACTGCAGTCCAACCACCCCACCGCCGCCCCACACCGAACCCAGGATTATTGTGTTGTTCGGCCCCCAGTGGACCCCCTCCGCCCCCCCCCCCCCCCCCCCTGGGACGTCTCATACCAGACGAGTGTAGCCCCAAATGTTTGCATGGTAGAGTAATTATGGTATATCTATATGTGGGGACAGTGTTTGTGCAGCAATTACCGACATGGTGTAACTGTGGTGGAATAAGAGGAACCAGCCTGCATTCGCCGAGGCAGATGGAAAACTGCCTTAAAAAGCATCCACAGGCTGGCCGGCACACTGGACCTAGACGCTAATCCACTGGAAGGATTCCTGCCGGGGACCGGCACTCCTTACCGTTCGGGAAGCAGCGTGTTAGACGGCGCGGCTAGCCGGGCGGGCTCCGAAGCTAGTACAACAAACAGCCATAAACCCGCCATAGTTTTTCGTGATGTTATCGACAGTTCGAGCACAAGGTACCTCTGTAAAGGAATAAGCTCCAGGGGATCACCTCTTGGGGATGAAATTGTGGGGAATGTCCGAGACGTATTCCTTTGCAGCCCAAAGAAATCCACTCGTTTTGCATGTCGCGAACTGGGTATTCTCAGTTAACTGTGTGGAAGATTCTGCAGAAGCCACTACGCCAAAAAATCGTATTGCATACAACTGTTGCAACATTTATGCCCACACCATCAGACGCGAGTTTTGTGCACGTTTCCAGGGAACAATGGAAGACAAAGAATTTCCCCATCTACTCTCGTTCAGTAATGAGGCGACACTCCACCTAAAAGGTAAAGTGAATCGTCACAACCTCAGCACATGGGGCACGAAAAATCCCAATGTTACAGTAGCGTTCCAGAGAGATTCTCCAAAGGTTAATGTCTTGCGTAATTTAGCAACGTTTACAGGTCCTACTTTTTACCTGAGAAAACTGTGAAGGGTGTGACATACCAACAAATGTTACAAGACTGGTTGTTTCAGAGTCTGTTAGCTATTAACCCACACATCATATTTCAACAAGAAGGAGTTACGGCTCATTGGCGTAGAGAGGTGCGTCACCATCTGAACAAGGAACTTCCAAACAGGTGGGCTGAGAATCTGGTCAGGACGATTTGTCACTCTTCAGGCGGACACCAAGGTCTCCCGACATTACAGGTTGTGGATTTCTTCTTTTGGGCTGCATGAAAGACAATGTGTACGTACCACCTTTTCCAAAAACATTGGTTGGAACTCCTGAATCGCATCTCTGCTACGCTGGCGAATATTGATAGGGACATACTCGAAAGTGTGTGGGCTGAGCTTGTCTACCGCATAGATAGTGTCGTGTAACAGAAGGAGAGCACACAGAACAATTGTAATGATGCGTAAGATATTTGAAAATGTGCTTTTTCATACAATTTATCAGTCACTAATTTATATGTAATGCTTTGTGATGTACATTCATCTGACATCCGATGAATCATCTGTAATCACCATATATCACAAATGGGAGGAGGCACAACAAACTTGCGACACCATGTAAGAATTAACAATTCACTCATTCTTAACAATAAAAATAGAAAGTAGCTATCTACTGCCAGTGCATACATAAAATGCTCTTATCTGTTTGTAATTCTCGAAGATGGACAGACACTTAAAATAGAGATCTTCGACATCAGTTTTCACCCTTTAGCACTGACTATTCGTAATGCCCAAACAGCGGTATGATCCTCGATTTCGACATGATTTCTGAATAAAGTTTAAAAAAATGAGAATCAGTAGTAGAATCAAAGTGTTCATACACTTAATGCTTTTCGAAAAAAGCAGCAAACGGTAGACAGTTTTCTTTTGGTCGTCAGATTTCTACGTTTATTTAGGACTTAATAGGAACAAAAAACTTAAAATTTGTTGTTTCATAAACTATTTATTACCAATCAGCCTAAACTGTCGCCGAAAAAAATACAACCAAAAACCGGTTATTTCAGCCACAACTGCCATCCCTAGTCAGAAGAGGGGGGGATTGTTTGGGGAAGGAGACCAGACAGCGAGGTCACCGGTCTCATCGGATTAGGCAAGGATGGGTAAGGAAGGCGGCCGTGCCCTTTCTAAGGAACCATCCCGGCATTTGCCTGGAGCGATTTAGGGAAATCACGGAAAAGCTAAATCAGGATGGCCGGACGCGGGATTGAACCGTCGTCCTCCCGAATACGAGTCCAGTGTCCTAGTCAGAAGACTGATGACCTAAAAAATAATTCCTCGAAAACACAAAAATTTGCAGCTTCATCGACGATACACAGAAAAACTTAGCAAGAAAATTTGGCGTAAGAGACAGAGAGTAATCTCGTATTAGAGATGAGTGGCGTATCAGATCGAGCGTGCTTATTTCAAGACACTTAACTTCCGTGATAAGCGAAAACAATGGACAATGTCTATATGGCTACACTGGGATTTGAACCGCAGCCCTCCCAAATGTGTATCCAGCCTCCTACCATTACAACATGTCGATCGATAGAAAAAGTCAATACTTTGTTGGTTACCATAGTTACTGGTGATATGCAACGTAGTGCTCTCCATGAAGAGTTGCCGCTATCGTTAAGGCGAAATGATGTCTACTGACTTTCCAGAATAACGAATTTTCACCCCGCAGCAGAGTGTTCGCTGATTTGATACTTCCTGGCAGGTTAAAACTGTGTACCAGACTGGGACTCAAACCTGGAGCTGTTGCCTTTCGTGAGCAATTGCTCTATAGACCTTTTTTGTTGTATCATTCTGTTTCTTCGTCTTTTTTCGTTAGATGTTCTGTATGGATGTCGCACGACATCTCTTAAATTCCATCCATGAAAACGTACCTCTCTTTTTCTCACACCTTTACCTCCACCAGTACCTCATCTCCTACCTTCCAAACCCATAAGTTCTTCCGATGACATTTTTTTTTCAATGAGCTTTAGCTTCCACATGGCTACTTTATCTTTAGGTGTAGTAACTAAAGAGTGCCGCATGACGTATTGCAGAGATGTTTCCGTACTTGTCATTCACGCAAGGAAATTTGTGTGAGCGCACATTGTACTGTTCATTTGAACCGGATATATTCGTAATTTTCAGAAACAAATGGCCGGTTAGTGACTAATGTCGCGTACAGTCAGTCATTATCAGCTCACATATGATTTTGGGAGTCCATTTATTCCATTATATGCTCCATTTGTTACCGTAACGACTGTCCATAAAATAAATCTCATGCTCCATTTAGAGGCATTGTGAGGTACATACTTGTTTTGACACACTGGTTCGCGACGGAAGTTATACTTTTTCGTGTTTGTCTTTTGGACGGTAGTTCTTACTCGTAGAGCAATGGAGCCATTCATTTTTACATTACGTACTTCTGTTAACCAATAAATTGTTTGTAATTAAGATAAAGGGACTGTTCTTGTTCTCAAAGTCCGTGATCTGTGACGTAACGTCGTTTGAGCAGAAATACCGACGTTATTGTTCGTCATTTGTTATGTCGTAACGCAAAAAAATGTGTGAGAGTGGTGCTGACCGTTGTTAACATCAACTCTACCTCTTATGGAGGAGTTAAGTGTTCAACAAAAGCACACATTCGAGGGTTTAATTAAAACAAGAAAACAGTACCAGTCGCCCAAAGAACCGACAACAATTCATCTGCCGTGATCTGCAACTGTTTTCCATGACTGATCGTCGTGACAGTGACCCCACGGAGATTAAAATACAGTGTCCCACTCAAATCTCCTCGATTTGAAAGACCCAGGGAAAAAAAGACAGTAGATACGACAGTGAAAAATGCACCACATTTAGAGCATTTCAAAGAATTTATTTATTTATCATAAATCATAAATACACCTCCACATGTGAACCATATGTAATACGACTGGGAAATTTCCTATCCAGAAACTTGCAAACAGCCGTTGAGCAATGCGACGGAGCTCCATCTTGTTAAAAAATGATGTTGGGTTGCAAGTCTTGTATCTGAAGGTACACAAACTGCCCCAACATGTCCAAATACACTGACTCATTCACTGTTTGTTCTGCAAAGAACAACGGTCCAGCAGTCCTGTCGTGCATTAGCCCGCACCAGACGTTTAGCTTAGGCCTATCACAAACATATTCAATGACAACGTGCTCATTTAGTGAACCCCATATCCGAAAATTATGCCTATTCATCCTTCCTGATAGGTGAAAGGTTGCCTCATCTGAAAATAAACATCTTTCCAGGAAGCTGGTATCCACATCAACACGCCGCAGCATATCTGCAGCAAATTGTTGTCGGCATGGTTTGTCGTTAGGAGTCAGATGTTGCAGACTTTGCACTTTGTAAGCACACATACGAAGAAGCTGGTGAACTACACGATACAATGTTGATCGAAGTATATAAAGTTGCCTCGATGCTTGACGAATTGACTTACGTGGGCTTCAGAGAAACGTTTGTCTTATGTCCTCCACTGCCTCTTCTGAAACTCCATAACGTGCGTCGCCAGAATATTTCAAAACACTTCCTGTTACCAGAAACTTCCTATACCATTCCTTAAATGTTTCCACATCAGATGGATCACCTTCAGACACACGATGATAATTTACGTAATACTTCTCCGAGTGTATGGCCCAAGCGGAAGATAAGTTATACATTGCGTTAGGTTTATAAGAGCAGATATTGTGATCTTTGTCACCTTAATATGTACCCACTCGAGTGTGTTAGCTGTTTTTCTCTGCGCTTAACGATCTTCCCGCAAACACGTCATATAATTTACTGCGCCGGCCGGAGTGGCCGAGCGGTTCTAGGCGCTTCAGTCCGTAACCGCGCTGCTGCTGCTACGGTCGCAGGTTAGAATCCTGCCTCGGGCATGGATGTGTGTGATGTCCTTAGGTCAGTTAAGTTTAAGAAGTTCTACGTTCTAGGGGACTGATGACCTCAGAAGTTAAGTCCCAAAATGCTCAGAGCCATTTGAGTAATTTTTGAGCCATAATTTACTACCTGATGTTTTCCGCATGGTCGTAACTGCGCCACTAAGTGAACTACGTCTGTCAGTACAGACTAACTATTTTGCGTCCATGTATCAACATTTCAACACCTGACTTGGTGCCCAGGGGAAAAGAAGTGTCAATGGCTTGCTCTTACCTCATATACTTGGGGCAACTAACCAACCTTAAAATATAAGACTTGCAATACCTATATTATTAGTCTGCAAATGACGGAAATGCTGATGTAATGTCCAATACGCCGTTCTCAGTCATCAATAGAAATATATGCACTTATTCCCGTTACGCACTGTAACTTAATTATACTAAATGATCACGTAAATGAAAATATGCATACACATTACAAATATTCGTTCGGCAGCTGTGTGATGTGTCAACTCTTGTGAAAAGAAATGTATCCTCCACTGTAGTGCCAGCAGATAGGCTTACTCGGATTTGCGTAATATTGTTAGGCGACAGCTGCTGGCCGTCTCGATTAAGTGCATATTGACAGAGCATGGCAACAAGTGAGTATGTGAATGACAGTGTGTGATGACCCACGCAGTCATACTAAAAAGACGGTTGTACTACTATGTAGTCTCTAGCCACGTCCCATCTGAATGAGTTCAAATGCCTTTCCCCATGAAAAATTAGCAAATGTACACGGTACCCTTTTCTTCAGTTCAAATGCCTTTTCTCAAAATTAGCAAATGTAAAAGCTGCCCTTTTCTGGAGTCCAACACACACACACACACACACACACACACACACACAAGCTGCAGACACAGATTAAATCTCGAAAGTACAAACACTTAAATTACATCTGCTCGCCTCTCAGTAAACGTTTCCGAAGGGGTCCGATGTATGAGGTTAACAACAAGGGTGCAAAATAAATTCACGTCTTTAAAGACTGAGACAATGTAAGCGCTTCAGTTTGGACATTCGAAAATGTTCCACATTCAACGCTGGAAATGATTAATTCTGGCCGGCTCCCTCTGGTCATTCCACCATGGCGTTCCTGCAGAAGTGCGGTCAGCTGCAGTAATGAGAGATGGGGGGACCGAAGCTATCCCAGAAGTCCCTGGTCAAGGATTCGGTCATTAGCAGGGGCTCCTCTCTGGGGACCGGCGATGCGATCCAGCGCCAGTCTGTCTTGTTAACCAGCTTCCAAGCTCCCCGAGGTCAGACTGCTGGACTGCTGGTCTGCTGTAGCTAACGACGGGCTGCAGCCCCTCCTTCCAACACATGCACGTATCTCTTGAGAGATATGGGATCCCTCATTTATTGACTCACAGCGGTTGGACCAAATAATATAAATATTGCACCATAAACACCTCATTTGTGGTTTTTCTTTTTTGGCCAACCTTATCTTCTTGTCATCAGTTTTCTGATTGGTTTTTGCCGTCCACCACGAATACCTCTTCATCGCAGAGTAACACTTGCACCGAACTTCGTCACTTAGATGTTGGATGTGTTCTAATGCCCGCCTTCCCCTACAGTTTTTACCCTCTGCAGCTCAAGTACGAAGGAAATTACTTCTTGATCTCTTAACTCATCCTGTCCCTTCTCCTCGCTATTGTTTTCTTAATGTACCTTCCTCCGTAGATTCTGCCGAGGGAGCTCCTCATTTATCTTACCTGTCCAGCTAATTTTAAACACCCTTCCACACCACCACATCTCAAACGCTTCGCTTCTCTTCTTTTGCGATTTCTCCACAGTTTATGATTCACTAGCATACAATGCTGTGCACCTCACCTACATTCTCAGAGATTCCTTCTTCAGATTACGACTAATGTTTGACGCTGGTAGACTTCTTTTGACCTGGAATACCCTCTTTCCATGTGCTAAACTGCTTATCATGTCGTCTTTCCCTTCGTTCGTCATATTTTATTTTCATTCCAAGGTAGCAGAACTTCGTCTACTTTTAGTCCCCCAGGTTATCAGTAACCTCATTTCTTCTACCCCTCATTACAGCTGTCTCCCTTCGGTTTACTATCAGTCCATGGTGTGTAATCATTGGAATGTTCATTCCATTTCACTGATACTGCAATTCTTTCTCACTTTCACTCAGAATAGCAACGTCATCAATGAATCTTATAATTGATATCCTTTCTCCCCAATTTTTACTGCAACTGCTAAGCCTTGCTTTTTTTTCTGTCATTACTTCTGCGGTGTGTAGATTCAACAGTGAAGACGAAAGACTGCAGACTCCCTGTCTTATACTCTTTCTAAGCCGAGCGCATCGTTCTTGATCTTCCATTCCTGTGTTCCCCTCTTAGTTCATGATCATGTCGTACGAAGGTGTGCTCAAAATTAATACCTCTGAACCTTTTATATGAAACCCCTTAAAGCTTTTTAAATAAATAAAAAATTATTAAGATTATACATCCTTATTTTTCATGTCTTTATGTTTGCAGCCCTCTGCCGCTAGGGGACTCCGATATGTTGCATGTACATTACTGCCCATTAAAATTGCTATACCACGAAGAAATGCAGATGATTAACGGGTATTCATTGGACGAATATATTATACCAGAACTCACATGTGATTACATTTTCACGCAATTTGGGAGCATAGACCCTGAGAAATCAGTACCCAATACGACCACCTCTGGCCGTAATAACGGCCTTGAAACGCCTGGGCATCGAGTCAAATGGAGTTTGGCGTGTACAGGTACAGCTGCCCATGCAGCTTCAACGTGATACCACATTTCATCAAGAGTAGTGACTGGCGTGTTGTGACGAGCCAGTTGCTCGGCCACCATTGACCAAACGTTTTCAGTTGGTGAGAGATCAGGAGAATGTGCCGTCCAGGGCAGCAGTCGAGCACTTTATGTATCCAGAAAGGCCCGTAAAGGACCTGGAACATGGGGTCGTGCATTATCGTGCAGAAATATAGGGCTTCGCAGGGATCAAATTAAGGGTAGAGCCACGGGTCGTAACACATCTGAAATGTAACGTCCACTGTTCAAAGCGCCTTCAATGCGAACAAGAGGTGACCGAGACGTGTAACCAAGGGCACCCCATACCATCACTCCTGGTGATACGCCAATATAGCAATGACGAATACACGCTTCCAATGTGTGTTCACCTCAAACATGGATGCGACCATCATGATGCTATAAACAGAAACTGGATTCATCCGAAAAAATGACGTTTTACCATTCGTGCACCCGGGTTCGTAGTCGAGTACACCATAGCAGGCTCTCCTCTCTTTGATGCAGCGTCAAGGGTAACCGCAGCCATGATCTCCGAGCTGATAGTCCATTCTGCTGCAAACATCATAGAGCTGTTCTTGCAGATGGTTGTTGTCTTGCAAACGTCCCCATCTGTTGACTCAGGGATCGAGACGTGGCTGCACGATCCGTTACAGCCATGCGGATAAGATGCCTGTCATCTCGACTGCTAGTGATACGAGGCCGTTGGGATCCAGCACGGCGTTCCGCATTACCCTCCTGAACCCACCGATTCCTTATTCTGCTAACAGTCATTGGACCTCGACCAACGCGAGCAGCAATGTCGCGATACGGTAAACCGCAATCGCGATAGGCTACAATCCGACCTTTATCCAAGTCGGAAACGTGATGGTACGCATTTCTCCTCCTTACACGAGGCATCACAACAACTTTTCACCAGGCAACGCCAGCCACCTGCCGTTGGTGTATGAGAAATCGGTTGGAAATTTTCCTTATGTCAGCACGTTGTAGGTGTCGCCACTGACTCCAACCTTGTGGGAATGCTCTGGAAAACTAATCATTTTCATATCACAGCATTTTCTTCGTGTCGGTTAAATTTCGCATCTGTCGCACGTCATCTTCGTGGTGTAGGAGTTTTAATGGCTAGTAGTGTATTAAAATATCCTCAGCGTCGCACTCCTGGATGTTAGTTGCTATAACTGAATATGTTCTCGTCACAGCTTTAGGTTGTTAGTAGGAAGAGTTCACATGTTGGTAAAACATTTTTAATGTATTTTCGGCGTGTCCCATCATCGGAATGAGTCATTTCAAACGACTAGTACTAGTAAATGGCGGATAAGAATGTAACAAATGATACAATATATGAAAAACAAACTTCAAATTTTTTTTCTTTGCCATGTGTCCATCCTTCGTCACACAGCACGCACCTAATGAGTGGTCCAATTCTGTCCATATCCATGCCAGCGTATCTCGAGTGACCCAAAGAATAGCCGCTAAGACGCGTGTCTCGTTTTCGAGGTTCTGTGGCAGAGGTTTAATATAAACGCCACTCTTGATTGACTACACAAGAAAGTTGGGTGACAATGTCAACCCCAGGAACAGATAGTAAATGTAAGAGTAGGATAAGGGGTCTATCATAGTGAAGGGATATTGGAACTGAATTATGACTGGGTTGCTGCCGTCTTAAGATTGTGTGCACAGAGGTAGACCTGGACTACCGGAGAACAGCGGTCAGTATTCTAGTAGGAAATAGGGTCGCCACTGAGCACCAATACACAGGAAAATATATCTAACGAAACTCATTATTGCTCTGTGCTAGCAAACATTTTGTAACGGCCCCTAACCTCTTCTACCTAATTAATTAACTAGGGAGAGAAATGGATTTTTCCTGCCGAGACACATTCCAGCGTCGGACACACTAACGACAACAGTTGTTCATCGTCATTCGTAATGTGTGGAGCGTTAAGTTAACCCACTCGTAACCTGCAAATCCCCTGATTCACCGCTAAGAGGTTTCCTTACCTCGCATCTTGTAAGGTTGTCTCGACGTCCCATGTCTTAACCCAGAATTCGGGCTCTGCACAAGCAATCAATCGATTTTTAGTTACAGACTAGCAAGCGGGAACATCTCAACATTATTTAAAAAAATTATTTTCAAAATAGTGGGCTGCCACCTTGTTTTAATAAGAAAGCAGGGGGAAAATTCAGTCTTTTGCACGCAGCGTAATGGTAATGTTGGAATGTAAGTTCGCGAATTCTAAACTTCACTCATCGAGCACAAGTTCATAAAATTATCTCCACACGAAATAATAACTGTTATCACTCGCAGATTCATGAATACGTACATAAAAGTTCTCCGAAGTTTTGATGCGCATACTTACTCGGTTCGCTGAACATGTGTGGTGCCTCTCCGAAAAGTAGTCGGAGACAGTGCAATGAGCTAGGTTCGATGTTTCGCACCTGACTGTGAAGAGCGCGTTTCTTGTAAGTCTCTTTAATCGGCCAGTGATAGGTAACATTACATAAAATACTAATAAAATATGAGGTTGGTGTGGAAGTTACTGAAATCAAACTGAAGAAGCTGTTAGTGTGAATGATGTCAATAGTCTAGTTGGAGTCGTATATAAACTTTAAAAAAAAATATTAATACACAGATTTATGTGTCTGGCGACAAGATTCGCAGTGTCATGGGCAACCTTCCGTGAATCGTGGGCCTAATTCACACACTTAAGCTCCCGAGCCGCCTCGTCACGTGACGCGACAAGAGCGATCCTGCCACATAAAGTCAAAACTATAGGGGCAGTGCACTGAAATGAATGGAATCCCTCACCCGACACGCCACGCCAACAAAATAATGTCTCAAAACAAGCCTTTTAGAGAGTGCACTCATTTTATGTTCACCCCGTCATCAGACATTTATAGGTATTTATGCGTCATCAAGATAGTTTTTTCTTTACTTACGAAATTATTCGACAGCTGCCTTCAAAGCATCCGTTGCAAAATTCTGAAACGCTGTTACTAAAGATACAATATTCACTACACGTAAATAAATGTAAAAACCAGAAAACTGGTTGCCAGACATCTTGAAATGCCATCATGGAAAAATAAACACCTTAAAAAGAACAACTGGTTGCAGCTAATTTGTTATAAATTACTTTCTATTTTAGCATTTGCAGTGTTATAGTACTTTCATAACGGACGGAATTATTTACTATGTTAACACGAGAAAGAACAGAAAAATAAAATACAGTAATGAAATAGGCAATCCCAGTCGACAGGGAATTAGGAATTACTGTAAGAATTTCTTCTGCGGGCCGAATTCGAACCAATCACAGGCCAGACCTGGCCTATGGGCAGTCGGTTGCCACTCCATGCTCTATATGCTCCTGTACGACACGGCTTGTGATCCTTTCTCAACCTCTGAGACCAGCTGACGTGTTATGAGATGTGGACTTCAAAAAATGGTTCAGATGGCTCTGAACACTATCGGACTCAACTCCTGTGGTTATTAGTCCCCTAGAACGTAGAACTACTTAAACCTAACTAACCTAAGGACATCACACACATCCATGCCCGAGGCAGGATTCGAACCTGCGACCGTAGCAGTCGCACGGCTCCGGACTGCGCGCCTAGAACCGCGAGACCACCGCGGTCGGCAGATGTGGACTGCTACCGATTCTGTTTTTGCTAGCGCATAGTAAAGTAGGTCTTTCTGCACTGTATGATGAAACCTAATAAAATGTGTGTCGACATGGAGCATAGATGCCACAATGCCTGCTTCTGCACAATTCTGCAGATAGCGTACCTGTGTGTTGAACCAGAGCTCTTCAGACGCTATTTATTCTTTTTAAAATACGTGCTGCGTATAAACAATATTTATACATAAAAGTTAGACTGCGTATATTTGTGCTGCAAAACTCGGAAAGTAGTCTGTCGATTGACTTGAAATTTTGATACAACGTTGCATTCGAATACGCGCGGGTTTTAATAGACCTATTTTAAATACAGGGTGATTTTTTTACACCGTGTACTAACTCTAGGAATTGGCCAAAAAGAGGATACGGAACAAAAAAGGTCCTAAAACTTACGTCCGAAAATGCATAGTTTCCAAGCTAGAGACCATTTATTAAACCATACTTTGTTATAGAAACTGCGGTCCAAGCCGAGCTTTACCATGCAGCCGCAGTCACACTATGCATGGTTTCATTCCGGAAGATGATACTGTTCCTAATACGTCATGTCCTAGCGCCCCCTCATTTCACAGTAATTGGTAAAGTTGTGTGCGAATCACTTCTCTTGCAGGATCACCTTGTAGTGGGTGTGATACAGCATTGTACACAATTGTTCGGTATTAGAATGGAGAGCTTGCCGACATGGTGTTTACTCACGGAAAGCAAACGGCAATGGCCGGTGGGCAGCAAGGTTATATCAGGAGACCTATCCCCGCCGACAACAACCACAGCATTTAATGTCTGCAACACTGTTTCGCCGTTTGTCTGAGACAGTGTCGTTTCAGTTAACAGGAAATCATGAAAACGTACCCAAAATGGTCGAACACCAGACTTGGAAGAAATGTGAGTGATTAACACTGCAGACGGCGACCGCCGTGTAAGTACCAGGCAGTTGGTCTGCTACTACCGGATAAGCCAGACGGCCACGAGGAACATTTTCCATGACTACTGTTACTACCCTTATCGCTTACAGCTTGTGCAGGGCTTACTGGCGGCACACTTTCCACAGCGGGAGAAGTTTTGTCATTAGTATCTTGATCAGGCAACCACGATACCGGGATTTGTGTCATCCATTCTATCATCCTCTTAGCAGATGAGGCTACCTTCACGCGAAGTGGTATCTTCAACTTTCATAACAGTCATTTGTGGGATGCTAACCAGAACCCCCCCCCCCCCCCCCCCCCCCCATCGTATGGTGACAGCGAATCATCAGCATCGGTGTAGCCGGAGTGCGTGGGACGAGATAATTGGCAACCGTATTTTGGCACCAGTCTTCCTTCCACCTCACCTAACAGGCTAGAACTAACAGCGTTTCTTGCAGGTGACTTTGCTTCCGCGAAGGGTTATGTGGCTGCTACATGATAGTGCTCCAGCCCACTTCGCCGTTAATGTCCAGACTCATCTCAATCGTGTCTTCCTTGGTCGATGGATCGGACGAGGGGGTCCAGTTGCATAGTCTGCTCGTTCACCGGATCTCAACAGGTGCGATTTCTTGTTATGGAGCCATCTCAGAAGCATGGTGCATGCAGAGCCCACTCCAGATGTGGAGACACTGGAGCAGCGTATTCAGGCTGTCTTTGGCACTGTTCCTATGCAGCATGGCCGATGTAAACGTGTGAGAGAGTACATGCTTGGAGGCATATGGAAAGCATTTTCAGCACAGTCTCTGTGGTAATGTATGATTGAATAAATGGTCTCTAGCATGGAAACCATACATTTCCGGACATCAGTTGATTGGACTTTTTTGTTCTGTATCCTCTCACCGATCAGTCCCTAGAGTTTGTACACGGTGGAAAAAAAATCACCCTGTATATATAATATATAAAGGGGAAAGGTTCCTAGCAAAAATCTCGAACGATCTTGATAGGTTTGCTTAAAATTTACTTAGTACTCTAAGTAACATGACAATTTACTTAAAATTTTAAAAAATGCTCTAGGAAACATTCAGACGGACCACAGGCTATATATTTTTATAAAAAATGTGGTCAGAAATAGTCTGAAAAGCTTGTAAGGGTTTGCAGGAGAAGTTTGCTGAGAAATAACTTTCACGATAGAAATTCGATACGTTGTGTAGTTTCTGAGTTAATTAGCATTGAAGTTAGCCAGTCAGGTCACAAATTCAAGTGGCTCGCCAGATGTGGTGTTCCCAAACGTGCTCTTAGTATGGTTTTCTGAAACCGAACAAGAGAGCGTTACAAAAATTGGACATGGAACGGTAGTAAGGATCGAATCCGAGCCACAGGCTGAGCACCGTAGTGCGTTATCATCTACGCTAAGAGAAGAGCTGGCATTGCTGTGTATGGTAGGCCGTTTGTGGTAGGAGGAATGTGAGTCAGTGTGTGACATCCAGTATTACAGTCCGAGTTTAACAGTGCTTTCGAACAGTTGCGATCAAATAAAGAGGAAAGCATAAACAACATTCCTTCAGAATTTCAGAAACCTTTGGGGAAAGTGGAAACCCAACACCTCTTCCGGAATCTATGAGACTGGAGCCATACCATCAAAGTTTTAGAATGAATTATCAACACATTCCTGAATGCAGAAAGAGCTTAGAAGTGGGAGAACTATCGCACCGTTAGCCAAAAAGCTCATGCATCCAAATTGTGGTTAAGAATACTATACAGAAAACTGGGAAAGACAATCGAGAAGTTGTTAGCTGAATGTCAGTTTGGTTTCACGAAACATAATGGCCCCAGAGATGCAGTTTTAATTATGCGCTTGATAATGCAAACAATATCGAGGAAACTTAAGGTTCAAATGGTTCAAATGGCTCTGAGCACTATGGAACTTAACATCAGACGTCATCAGTCCCCTAGAACTTAGAACTACCTAAACCTAACTAACCTAAGGACATCAGACACATCCACGCCCGAGGCAGGATTCGAACCTGTTACCGTAGCGGTCACGCGGTTCCAGACTGAAGCGCCTAGAACCGCTCGGTCACAACGGCCGGCGAGGAAACTTAAGGTAGTTTCGTAGGTTATGCCGACCTTGAAAAAGCGTTTGACAATGTAGAATGGTTCAAGATGCTCAAAATTCTCAACGAAATAAGTGTAAGCAAGGAAAGGCAGGCAATGTACGAGGACGTGCTGTAAAATAAGGCCTGTAAATGTTGTGTAAGAACTCTTAAGACTTTTTAAATAAAAGAAACATTATTTGCGTTCTACATTCTTATGGTTCAGGTCTGCATATTTATTTCTTAACCTAGTCACCCTAGTGACGATCACATTTACCGCGACAACAGACTAGTTTGTTGATGCACTCAATGTTGAATGCCTGACTTTGTTGATAGAGCCACAACCTCGCCTCTCACTTGCTTCGATTCATCACTATCAAACTGAAGTCCTTGAAGATGTCCTTTAAGTTCTGGAAACAGGAGAAAATCAGATGGGACGAAGTCGGAGCTGTATGAAGGTATCGGCTTGTTTCAAATGTAGCAGCGCTCATGTACAGTCAGAGATTTCCGTGTTGAAAGAGGAGGTGCTCCACGTGTGGACGGAATTCGAATTCGGAACTCTTGTTAGAGCACATTGTTTCTCACGTGCCGACATAGTTATGTTGCTCATCGCGATGTTAAACTACTGGCCATTAAAATTGCTACACCACGAAGATGACGTGCTGCAGAGGCGAAATTTAACCGACAGGAAGAAGATGCTGTGATATGCAAATGATTAGCTTTTCAGAGCATTCTCATAAGGTTGGCGCCGCTGGCGACACCTACAACGTGCCGACAAAATGAAAATTTCCAACCGATTCCTCATACACCAACGTCTAGATCCCTGAGTCAACAGATGAGGACGTTTGCAAGACAACAACCATCTGCACGAACAGTTGGACGACGTTTGCAGCAGCATGGACTATCAGCTCGGAGACCATGGCTGCGGTTACCCTTGACGCTGCATCACAGACGGGAGCGCCTGCGATGGTGTACTCAACGACGAACCTGGGTGGACGAATGGCAAAACGTCTTTTTTTCGGATGAATCTAGGTTCTGTCTACAGCATCATGATCGTCGCATCCGTGTTAGGTGACATCGCGGGTGAACGCACATTGGAAGCGTGTATTCGTCGTCGCCATACTGGCGTATCACCCGGCGTGATGGTACGGAGTGGCATTGGTTACACGTCTCGGTCACCTCTTGTTCACATTGACAACACTTTGAACAGTGGACGTCACATTCCAGATGTGTTACGACCCGTGGCTCTACCCTTCATTCGATCCCTACGAAACTCTACATTTCGGCAGGATAATGCACGACTGTATGTTGCAGGTCCTGTACGGGTCTTTCTGGATACAGAAAGTGCTTACTGCTGCTCTGGCCAGCACGTTCTCCAGATCTCTCACCAATTGAAAACGTCTGGTTAATGGTGGCCGAGCAACTCGCTCGTCACAATACGCCTTGATGAACTGTGGTATTGTGTTGAAGCTGCATGGGCAGCTGTATCTGTACACGCCATCCAAGCTCTGTTTGACTCAATGCCCAGGCGTATGAAGGCCGTTATTACGGCCAGAGTTGGTTGTTCTGGGTACTGGTTTCTCAGGATCTATGCACCCAAATTGCGTGAAAATGTCAGTTCTAGGATAATATATTCGTCCAATGAATACCCGTTTATCATCTGCATTTCTTCTTGGTGTAGCAATTTTAATGGCCAGTAGTGTAGAATAAGAATAGTATTGTTTTCTTTTTAACCTCATTTCATGAAGGAAAGATGGTAGATGTGTAGCTTATTAAGTGAACAGTAACTATCGTCAGCTTAAAAATTATTTCAAAATGGATAAATTTTGTGGAAATGTAAGCAATTTAGATGCATATTTATTTCCTTAGGATATACTGTAATGATTTAATGTGACTATCATATTACATATGTCTTTCCCTTCATAAAATTGTATGTTCTTATTATGTGTTATGTCCAGGTCTGCTGAACGTTGACTTGTTGTAGAAGCTAGCTGCAGGACAATAAAACATATGGTGGTTATACTTAGGAAGGTCATGTGTTCATCCGTTATTATAATTGAAAACCTTGTGGCAATTCAGCTTATTTAATCCTTCGCAGCTCTGCTAATCTGGCTTGGGTGTACTGTGTGTAGAAAGACCCCTAATTTAAAAATCCCATCCCCGATTGTAACAACTGATCCTGCACATAAATTCTTAGTGTGGCAGTTAATTTGCATTTTATTGCTTTTACTCACCGAAGTTCTACAACAACAAAACTTCCACCGCTCCACATGAATACAATTCCAGTGGGTAATTCACTACAAGCAAAGAATAATTATCTCTCCCTACACACGACATATTCATTAAATGAAATTTAAATTGCGTTGTATTGATCCAAAGGCATCATTAAGTCACCACACAGTCAAGCAAATACTCTCAGTACGCAGCTCGTGGTCGTGCGGTAGCGTTCTCGCTTCACGCGCCCGGGTTCCCGGGTTCGATTCCCGGCGGGGTCAGGGATTTTCTCTGCCTCGTGATGACTGGGTGTTGTGTGCTGTCCTTAGATCAGTTAGGTTTAAGTAGTTCTAAGTGACTGATGACTATAGCTGTTAAGTCCCATAGTGCTCAAAGCCAAATACTCTCATCACGTAAAAGAAAAACAGGGAACTGCGTAAGAAACAAGTCTTGCTTGTACTCTGAAAGCACCATTACAGTCACTGCACTTTGCAATGTCTGACCAATTTCCTTTAAGAAAGCTGTCTTTAAGAAAATCAGTAGAGTTTAAATTTAATAAAGCTTTCGGGCTTGGAATAACTAATATTATTACATGGGTCAGGAAGGAACACAACGCTACGACTGGCGCTAACAAATTATTGGAGTAGTGTGGTTTAGCGCGGCGACAGCTTCGTGTGTATTCTTCGGTTTCGGGGTTATTGTTGTATTGCCGTCAATGCTCATGCCTCCTCCACCCAGGTACACTACATCCCCTGGCGCGTTGAAATGCTGCGTGACTGCTCGTTACTTAGCATGAAACAAATTTCCATAACAGTTAATGAAAAGACTGTCTTCGACTTTCATCACTCAGCGAACATCTTTTCAGTCTTCACCCGGCGTTACTGCTTAAAAGGAGGAAACGCAAAAGAGCATGTACGCCCGACATACAGTGCGTGACCCAGAAGACATAGTCGAATGCCAATCTGATGTTGTACACGTACATACCATCGATGGGTACGTAATTGGTAGGATTTGCAATTCTCTGCGACAGGTAGAACAGTTGTTAAGTGGATTAGTGGTGTACGTGTTTAGAGTTCTTACCAGGCCTGTTGTGGTATATAAGAGACGAGAACAGCGGCAGATATTTAATGACCACTGTAAAAGACACAGCATATCGTGTATTGATTTGAGACAGTCTTGTTGGCACCTGGCAGCCTTTTAAAGCGGCCTAGGTGTAGGCCTGCACTTAAAGGGCAAGTCGAATGCTGCAGTATCCAGATTTGTGGAGCTTTCGGATGTGGCCGTGGCCCGTTATTGGACTGCATGCCGATGTGAGGACAGGCGTACTCGAAGTCAAGGTTCAAAGGCGTAATCGAAGACAAGGTTCAGACTGCGTACGTCTGACCACCACAAGGAAGGATCACTGTAGACCAGGAACATCCGTAAACCCTTCATGTCTGAGTCTGCCATCCAAAAACAAGTAATGGATTCCCTGTAGTTTTGCGTCAGCCCACACCATCGCTTGGTGGCTAGCAGCAGCTGAAACAAGGAATTACCGTCCCGTGCGTATGTCGCCGTCAACACCACAATACCGTTGGCGGTATCTAGACAGGTACTGTGACTGGCAAGCTGGACTGCTGATGAATGGCCTTGCATTTGTGTTCAGCAAAGGATCGTGGTTCTGCGTTACCAGCGGCGGCGTGTATGATGGCGACCTGACGAAAGATCCCATTCCTCCTACGTTCTGAAGTGAAACAGTAGCATTACTCCTGAAGTCATGGTGTGGGGACCCTTTGGGTATGAATCGAGGTCACAGCTTGTAGTGATTGAAGGTTCAAATGGTTCAAATGGCTCAGAGCATTATGGGACTTAACATCTAAAATCATCAGTCCCCTAGAACTTAGAACTACTTAAACCTACCTAACCTAAGGACATCACACACATCCATGCCCGAGGCTAGATTCGAACCTGCGACCGTAGCGGTCGCGCAGTTCCAGACTGAGGCACTTAGAAAAGCTCGGCCACACAGGCCGGCAGTGATTGAGGGAACTCTGACGGCGGAACTCTACGCCACCGACATCCTGCATCCTGAGGCATTACTTCTCATGTGGCAGCATCTTCGTACCATTTTTCAACAGGCAAAATGTTTTATGTATACATTTGTTATTTTAATAACATCGGCGAGTTAAACTTCTTTTGATTTTTTTAAAAAAATGTGATTTTGGCATGATCAAAAAGTCAGTGTAAATTTGAAAACTGAATAAATCACGGAATAATGTAGATAGAGAGGTACAAACTGACACACATGCTTGGAATAACATGGGGTGTTATTAGAACCAAAAAAAATACAGCGTTGACAATATGTCAGACAGATGGCGATTCATCTGATCAGAATAGCAATAATTAGCATAACAAATCAAAGATGATGTTCTTTACAGGAAATGCTCAATATGTGCACCATCATTCCTCAGCAATAGCTGTAGTCGAGGAATAATGTTGTAAACAGCACTGCAAAGCATGTCCGGAGTTATGGTGAGGCATTGACGTCGGATGCTGTGTTTCAGCATCCCTAGAGATGTTGGTCGATCAAGATACACTTGCGTCTTCAGGTAACCCCAAAGCCAATAATCGCACGGACTGAGGTCTGGGGACCTGGGAGGCCAAGCATGACGAATGTGGCGGCTGAGCACACGATCATCACCAAACGACGCGCGCAAGAGATCTTTCACGCGTCTAGCAAAACCCGGTATATTAAAATAACTGTTACATCAGTTCATTTTCTACAGTTTCCAATAAACAAAACCCTCTGATAACGGCACAGAGGTTTTGAAACACATTTGGGTAAAAAGAAAAAAACAGTGTGTTTGCAAAAGGACTGGACCTATACCCTATAAGACTGATGACCTCAGATGTTAAGTCCCATAGTGTTCAGAGCCATTTGAACCATTTTTTGCCAAGTTGTTTGTAAATCTGACACAATTTTGTATTCACTGAAATAACTTCGCATAGCTCCAACCTGCGACGTTTCACTTCGTTTTCTTCTCCCTTTCTGGGTGCTTAATTTCTTTTGTCGGGCAGTGTAGATGTCTTGCGTCTGATGACGACTAGAGAAAATTTCTAAGGTCCCAATTCGATGTTGCGGCTCCCGCAGCGCGGACAGCGACGACTTCTGCAAGTCGGTGGTGCTGGACTGCGGCGGCGAGGGCATCGCGGCGGGCGCGTCGCCGCTGGAGGCGCCGCTGCCGCCCCCGCAGCCCGCCCCCGCCCCCGCCGCCCGCGTGCCCGTCTCGCTCTGCCTCTGCATCGTCGTCGCGTACGTGTGCGCCGGCGCGCTGCTGTTCAACCGGCTGGAGAACTGGACCTTCCTGGAGGGCTCCTTCTTCTGCTTCACCAGCCTGGGCACCATCGGCTTCGGCGACCTGGTGCCGGGCGGGCTCGACGGCACCGCCCACCAGCAGCTCAGCGTCATCGCCAGCTCCGCCTACATCCTCGTCGGCATGGCGCTCGTCGCCATGTGCTTCAACCTCGTACAGGTGAGCTCATAAAGCGCTAATTCTAAATATAACAAAATTAAAAATATAAAGCTACGGGATTCACTTCTCGTGTCCATAAAATCTACTTGGCGTTCAGACCACGTTAAATCGGATTATTTAAAACTTGAGCTTTCGCAGATTAACACCTTCTTCTTCGTCAGGAGAAGACTGTCTACCCACCGAGCGAAGGGGCGCTGTGCTTAGCGCACTGGACTCTCATTCGGGGGAGGACGACGGTTCAGACCCGCGTCCGACGATCCTGAGTTAACTTTTCCATTATTTCCCTAAATCGCTTCAGGCAAATGCCCTTTGGAAGGGCGCAGCCGGCTTTCTTCCCTATTCTTCTCTAATCCGATGGGACTGATGACCTTGCTGTTTGGTACCCACCCCCCCCCCCCCACCCAAATCACCCAACCAGCCAACAGGATTGAAGTCTGTTTTCTTTATGGAAGCGTTGAAGCTGGTCATTGGTGAGCTCACGTTGCTTGGCAGCTCATGTCTGTTGGCAGTGGCAAGCTTGAACGCCACTAGAAAGGAAGCAGACTTCGCTCACGGCTGAGAGACGACACCTGACAAATAAGATGAAGTTAATCTTCTAAACCTTGAATTGTAACTCCCATTTGATGCGGTCTGAACTCTGTGAAGACGTTGTACAATAATACGGTGATTGTTTTTCGGCAGCAGCAAATATGCTATAATTGACTCAGGGAAATCAACATGGCTTCCTTAGCCGTCTGGATTGGCCTGGAAATAGTGCAACTTTTCTGCTGTTGCCTAAAATGAATTATCACACGATACTCCACTATAGCAATGGGATACCATGTTTTGTTTAGGCCCTCTAGCAGCATGCTAGGGTACTGTTGTGAGCGTACTTCAGTGTGTACCAGGATTGCAAACATGTACCTACAAATAAACAAAAATTAATTAGTCAGCTTTATTTTACGAGCTGATAATAAAAACATTCTGATTACATTCGAAATTGAATTGTTTTATGAAATAAAATTTATTGAGGGCCATAGAGGCGTAAGATCAATATTAATGTGTGAAGTATTTTGAGGCAGAAAATGTTTACAAAAATCAGTATGTATTCCACTAACAGAGAACTTGCCAAAACAGCTCTCTCTATTCCACCATGAAATCCGAAGCGCAGTAGAAAACGTTATCCAGCCGTAAGACGTGTTCCTTAGCTTCATGAAGGTATTCCATGCAGTTCTGTCCATCTGATCTGATTTGAGATTGTATGCAGAATTTTTTTGCAGATAGAGCTCAACACGTCGTTCTTTGTAGAACAAAATCCACGGATGTAATCTCCCCATAGTATATATATGAGTATTATTGTAGATAACGTTGGAGGCTCCCTGAGGCAATTCGCGGATGACTGCAACGTTTACATACTGTAGAGAAATACAAGAAGACCTGCGGAGAATCGATGATTGGAGCAGGGGGTGGTAACTGAATATGAACGAAAAGGAATGCAACCCATTGTGCAGAAATAGGCGAAGCTACACTACTCTTCTACGACACCGTTGTCGACAAATCATTGGAAATAATGCCAGGAAGAGTGAAACAAAATGTTACTTCCTTCTTTATAAATCTGCCTAAATGAGCAAGACAAAATTCAAAGAAAATAGAACTCATCATATAGAGATTTAAAGACAATCACAGTCATTTCCGCCCACCGCCCCCCGGCGTCATTCTTTCGGAGGGTGGTACGAAGACAGTAGTACAGGTGGCTTGCCGAATATAAACGTGAACGTAGGTGTAGATGAACCACCGCAGCGAAGAAACACCAGCCTTTTTTTATCCTTTTCTTTTATAAGAAAAGGGACACTACACTTTTTGAACAAAAGGGGTTATCATCAGACGCGGTTGTTTTAATTTTTGTAATCTGAATTATTCTGTTCACAAGATGACTGCTGTTTCTGAGTATGCAAAAAGTTTCTTGGGGTGGCGGTGCTATCGGAAATCTGTCGACCGTTGTTGAAGAGCTTCATACTCCTCGAAATAATTAGCAAGACTGAACACTGTTCCGAACTTCAGAGACATGAACTGTATAAGGCAAAACACTACACAAACACTGCCACATGGATATTCGCATACAACATGGCGTCCACTGTGATGATCGTGTCGGTTCGAACCTCATAACAGCTCTATTTTTTTAACGAAATGGATGCAGATTTCTAGACGTGTTTTATCGTGTGGAGGTTTGTAGAACTCCGCATGATAGGTCAGCGGTGCACCGTACAAAGAAAGCAGCTACTCGGGTAGCAGAGTACTTGTGGAGTGAATAAGAGGTTTTTTTAGGCTAGGCCGTAGTATGAGGCTGGGAAAGTGCTTCTGTTAGATAGAGCAGATAATCAGTTATCAACTTCTCACTTATACAGTGAGTTGGCATCACTTAGTACCAGTAAGCTGAATGTAGACGAATTATAGGCAAAGTTCAAGCAGACAGGAAATCGTAATCTTGAAATTAATATGCCTAGTAAGTGCATAAAGGATGGATTGTTTAATAACGAAATTCGACGTATACTGAGGGAGTAGAGGCTGTTGCACTCTCGGTTCAAAAGGGAACGCATAAATGACGACAAGCAAAGGTTAGTAGAGATTCGTGCGTCTGTGAAAAGATCTATGCTCGAAGAGAACCCGAGAAAATTCCGGCCGTATGTAAAATCGCTAAGTGAGTCTAAGGCTTCCATTCAGTTCCTCGTTGACCAGCCTCGTGTGGCAGTTGAAGGTAGCAAAACGAAAGCTGACGTTTTAAATTCCCCTTTCAGGAAAATCATACAAACATACCATTATTTTACCATCGGACAGACTCCCGTATTGGCGACATAGTAATAAGCATACCTGACGTAGAGAAACAACTGAGAGATTTGAAAGCAAATAAATCACCATGTCCTGATGGAATCCCTGTTCGATCTTACAAAGAGTACTCTACGGTATTGGTCCCTTACCTAGCTTGCATTTGTCGTGAATCTCTCGCCCAGCGCAAACCACCAAGCGACAGGAAATAAGCGCAGGGGACTCCTGTATATAAGAAAGGCATAAAAAAGATCTGGCCCTCAAAATTAAAGACCAATATCCCTAACTTCTGTTTGCTGCAGAATCCCTGAGCGTATTCTTAGTTCGAATATAATAAATTTTCTTGAGTCTGAAAAGCTTATGTGCATGAATCAGTGTGATTTTAGAAAGCATCGCTCGTGCGAAACTCAGCTTGCCCTTTTGTCACATGATATACGGAGAACTATGGATGAAGAGCAACAGGCAGATCCATATTTCTAGATTTCCGGAAAGCGTATGACACGTTGCGCCATTGCAGGCTGTTAACGAAGGTACGAGCACATGGAATAAGTTCACAGATATGTGAGTGGCTCGAAGACTTCTTAAATAATAGAACCCAGTATGTTGCCCTCAACGGCGAGTTCATCAGAGATATATCGTCAGCGGTGCCCCAAGGAAGCGTGATAAGACCCGTGTTGTTCTCTGCATACGTAAACCCTGACTTGTTTGATGATGCACGGGAAGGTATCGAAATTGAGTGACTGTAGAGGATGCAAGACAACTTACACAAAATTTCCAGTTGCTGTGATGTATGGCACCTAGCCCTAAATGTGGAAAAATGTAAATTAATGCGGATGATCAGGAAGGTCAAGCCTGTACTGTTCGGGTACAGTATTATTAGTATTCTGCTTGACACAGCCAAGTCGTTTAAGTATCTGGGCTTAACGTTGCAAAGCGATACGAGGTGGAACGAGCATGTGAAAACTGTGGTAGGTAAGCCGAATCTTTCGGTTTATTGGGAGAATTTTAGGAATGACTGGTTCACCTGTAAAGGAGACTTTTTCTTGAGTACTACTCGAATGTTTGTGATCGGTACCAGGTCGGATTGAAAGAAGAAACCGAACCAATTCAGAGGCTGGCTGCTAGATTTGTTACCGGTAGGTTCGAATAACACGTAAGTGTTACGGGGATGCTTCAGGAACTCCCTTGGAGGTAAGACGATATAAGGGAAACACTGTTGAGAAAATTTAGAGAACCGGCATTTGAAGCTGACTGGTGAATGATCCTACTGTCGCCAGCATACACCGAGCATAAGGACTAAGAAGGTAAGATACGAGAAATTACGGCTCATACGGGGGCATACAGACAGTCGTCTTTCCCTCGCTATATTTGCCAGTGGAACGCGGAAGGAAATGACAAATAGTGGTACAGGGTACCGTCCACCAGATACCATAAGTGGCTTGTGGAATGTCTATGTAGATGTAATAAGTAACATTACTAACAGTGGCTACTTGATGTTATGTTCCCATGTTTCTTTAAATTAACCGGTATCTACATTGCTTCCACCAGATGTTCTCGGTATCAATTACAGCAATCTGGCAGAAAGGGAACACCCCTCCCACCGAAGTAGTTGGTGTTATGATGTGGTCTGCTTGAAGGCAGTTGGGCAACAGCTGTGACAAAAATAGATCACAAGGCAGATTAACGACAGTTTCCAAAAACGATACTGTTTATTGATACAAGTTCTACAATACTTGACTTGAGTATGCAGATGGCAATATCGTTTACAATGATCTGTGAACGGTAAGTAAAATTTTCTAGTATTAGGGGTTATGTCAAACAGGCAAGACAGCAGACAGATTTAGAGACATTTTTCTAGGAGGAGGATGACAGATCGGCATAAGCCATAAAAATTGTAATAGAGATGTTCGAGGAACGTAAATGGGAACGTTTAGAAGCATGGCAGCCATGTTGGGTACATTTAGAGAAAAGGTATGCAGGCAGACAGCACAACAATTCTACAGCCTCCATCTTATATATGGTCTCTAAATCATGACAGTAAGGTAAGAGGCATCAGGATTCTGACCGAGGCGTGTAGCATCATTTAGTTCACTAATGGATCAGGGTGTAAAATAACTAATATTGATACCAATTACCCTACGGCGTGAATTATACTGTGGCTTTCAGTGTGTACAAGGCGTTTCAACGTCTTTGTGACAAACGTCTAGAGGCGATAGATCACAACTTTTGTTGGAGACATGTTACTGACCTTCCTAGGAAAGTGTCTCTAAGTATGTCTGCTGCCATGCCTACTTGATAGAACTCCTAGCGCAAGAGCTCTTTTAAAACTGATCGCCCTAGTATTCGTATACGACTTTTCTTAAAAGATACAGTGCACGCGATCGTGTCTTGCTCGTTAGTCGAAGATGTAGTACAATGAGCAAATGGTTTCTGGAACCTTGGAATCTGTCCAATCACCTGCTTCTGCGATGTGCAGAATATCGTGTGCAGTTCAGTTACAAGTCTACTCTAGGGTTCTAGATCACAAAGGCATTGATGATGATAATGCTTTGTGGGGCGCTCAATACCGTGGTCATCAGCGTCCGGCAAAGACGTTGACGATATTGCTGTGTAACATCGTGCACAGATGTTTCTACCCTTTTTTCCAGCAGTAATGACTACACTCTTTTCAGATCATGCCGCACTATTTGCTGCATGAGGAATTCTCGATAAACATGAGCTAGCAAAGGGCCCAATTTCGAAGCGTGTTGGCGGGACTGAGTGGCCGAGCGGTTGTAGGCGCTACAGTCTGGAACCGCGCGACCGCTAAGGATGTGTGTGATGTCCTTAGATTAGTTAGGTTTACGTAGTACTAAGTTCTAGGGGACTGATGATCTGAGAAGTTAAGTCCCATAGTGCTCAGTGTCATTTTTGAACCGTAGCGTGTTGTTGTGATGTTCAGTCCGAAAACTCGCTTGCCGCAGTTCTCCATGTTACTCTATCCTGTGGAAGCCCCTTCATCTTCGAGTAATTACCACAACCTATATCTTTCTTAATCTGCTTATTATCTTCATCTCTTGGTCTCCTCTACAATTTTTATCCACCAAGCTTTCCTCCAGTACTAAATTGATGATCTCTTGATGTGTCAAAATGTGTCCTACCAAGCGGTCCCTCCTTCTTGTCAGGGTGTGCCACAAATTTCTTTTCTCCCCAATTCTGTTTGAAACCCCTTCGGTAGTTACGTGACCTACGCATCTAAACGTAAGCAGTATTCTGTAGCAATACATTTCAAAAGTTTCTAATCTCTTCTTGTCTAAACCGTTTTTCGTCCATGTTTCGCTTCCATACATGGCTCCATACAAATACTTTCAGCAAAGACTTCCTGACACATAATTTGTACTCGACGGTAACAAATTTCTCTTCTTCGAAAACGCTTTCCTTGCCATTGCCAACCTACATTTTATATCCTCTCTACTTCGACCATCATCAGTTATTTTGCCCTCCAAATAGCAAAAGTCATTTACTACTTTAAGTGTCTCATTTCCTAATCTAGCTCGCTCGGCAGTGTCTGATTTAATTCGACTACATTCCATTATCCTCGTTTTGCTTCTCTTGATGTTCATCTTATATTCTACAATCAAGACACTGTCCATTCCGTTCAATTGCCCTTCCAAGTTCTTTGCTATCTCTGACAAAATTACAGTGTCTTCGGAAATCTCAAAATTTTTATTTCTTCTCCCTTGACTTTAATTATTACTGCAATTTGTTTCCTTTCTTTCCTTTACTGCTTTCTCAACATACAGACTGAATAACGTCAGGAATAGGCTACAACCCTGTGTCACTCCATTCTCAACAACTGCTTCCTTTTCATGTCCCTCCCCTCGACTTTAATAACTACCATCTAGTTTCTGAGCAAACTGTAAATAGGCTATCGCTCCCTGTATTTTACCCCTTCCGCCGTTAGAATTAGAAACCATCCCAGTCAACATAGTCTAAAGCTTTCTCTAAGTCTCCAAAAACTATAAACGTAGGTTTGCCTTTCCTTAACCTGTCTTCTAACAGAAGCCCTAGGGTCAGTATTGCCTCGCGTGTTCCTACACTTCTCCGGGATCCAAAATGATCTTCCCCGAAGTCGGCTTGTACAAGTTTTTCCCTCCTTCTGTAAAGAATTGGTGTTAGTATTTTGCAACCGTACCTTATTAAACTGATAGTTCTGTAATTTCCACACCTGTCAACACCTGCTCTCTTTGGAATTGGAATTATTATATTCTTCTTGAAGTCTGAGGGTATTTCGCCCATCTCATACATTTCGCTGACCATATGGAAGAGGTTTGATATGGCTGGGCTTTTCCAAGGATCTCAGTAGTTTTAACGAAATGTTGTCTACTGCAGGGGCCTTGTTTCAATTTGGGTCTCTCAGAGCTCTGTCAAATTCTTCATGCAGTATCATGCCTCCCTTTTCATCTTCATCTACGTCCTCTTCCCTTTCCTTAAAATTGCCCTCAAGTACATCTTCCTTGTACAGACCCTCTATATACTCCTTCCACCATCCTGCTTTCTCTTCTTTGCTTAGGGCTGGTTTTCATACAGGTGGTTCTCTCTTCTCCAAAGATATCTATAATTTTTCCATAGGCGGCATATATCTTTCCCGTAGTAAAATATGTTTCTAAATCCTTACATTTGTCCTGTAGCCATTCCCGCTTAGCCATTATGCACTTCCTAATTTTTCTGTAGGTGGTATCTGTCTTTCCCCTAGTAATATATGCCTCTAAACATTTACATTTGTCCTGTTGCCATCCCCGCTTAACCATTTTGCAATTCCTAATTTTTCTATAGGCGGCATCTATCTTTCCCCTAATAATATATGCTTCTAAGCCTCTACATTTGTCTTGTAGCCATCCCCGCTTACCCATTTTGCAATTCCTAATTTTTCTATAGGCGGCATCTATCTTTCCCCTAATAATATATGCTTCTAAGCCATTAAGTTTGTCCTGTAGCCATCCCCGCTTAACCATTTTGCTATTCCTAATTTTCTATAGGCAGCATCTATCTTTCCCCTAGTAATATATGCTTTTAAATCCTTACATTTGTCCACTAGCAATTCCCGCATATCCATTTTGCACTTCCTGTCAATCCCAATCTCCCTAATCCGATGGGACCGAAGACCTTGCTGTTTGGTCCCTTCTCCCAAACCAACCATTCAACCGTTGGAGCTCTACCTTTTTCTTGGGTAAATATCTTACTTCGCTGTAGGAGCCTCTCACAGACAAATGTGACCATCACACGCGTGATTCAGATGACCTCATAAGACGCCTACATCCATCAGATATTTTAGTTACATTGACGTTGTATCTTTGTTTGCGAAAGTACCTCTGCAGGACTCTTTAGAGCCTATCAGCAGCAAGTTGGTAAAAGACATTGTTGCATTGTTTAAAACATGTACTTACCTCAACTTATTTCTTATTCAATAGCCTTTATTTCGAACAAGTGGACGGAGACGCCATGGGAAGTCCTCTGTCTCCTATGGTGACCATTTATTTTATGGAAGACTTTGAAGAAAAAACACTGGAATCAGCAAGTCTCCAACCCTCCTCTTTCTGGAGATATGAAGACGACACGCTTGTGGTATGGCCCCACGGGATGGAAACAGTATCTATGTACCTCCAGCATCCTAACTCGCTCCATTCGAATATACGGCTCACCATGGAAGTGGAGAAAGATGACATCTTACCATTCCTGGATGTCATGGCTAGACGGAAACCCGACGGTACACTTGGACGTAGTGTCTACCGCAAACCAACTCTCACAGAGCTATATCTGCAGGCCACAAGCTGTCGTCAATCTCCACAAGGCGGTAGTGTATTACGCTCTTTGATACATAGAGCGCGTGTCGTTTCAGACACCGACAGTCTTCCTGGTGAGCTACAACACCTAAGAATGGTGTTCCAACAGAACTGCTGTTGTGATAGACAGATACGCCATACATTCCGTTGAAGCAAGTTCAGAGCAGGGACGTAAATGAAGACGTAGAGGCTTCCAGTGCAACGGCTTCCTTGCCATATTTTGGTTGCATGTCTTCAAGAATAAAAAGAATCCTGAAGAGACGCGACACCAAGTGTGTTTTACGACCACCAGCAAAATTGAGGAATATGTTGTGTAGAGGCAAAGACGATCTTGGTCATAGGAAATATGGGGTATATAAGATCCCATGTCAACAGGGGAAATCTCATATTTCACAGATTCGCCGAACCGTGCAATAAGGTTGCGTTAAAACCCCATCGTCATACACGCCTTGGACAACCTGATAAATCAGAGGTAATGGAGTATTGTCCGGACATGGGGCGTGTTTTAAGCGAAGGCGGAAATTTTATACGCAGCGTCATGTCTTTGGAACTGCGTTCTTGAGGAGGTCCTACAAATCCGTACGACGGATAGGCTTCACAGGGATGCAGGCTTACAATTAAGCGCCGTCTGGAATCGAACATTGGCTGCGTTAAACTAAAAGAGATAAAACAACAACTTTCAATTCACGACTTGACGCAGCGCATTGCTGAGACTTAATTCAATTTTTAAGCACAAGAGCTTCCGGCACGGTCTTTGCTCACCATGCACGCGCGGAAGAACTATCTGCTCCTCTTGGTGGTAGCACTGTCAGCACCACTTTCTTCCAACTGCGTGCGTCTTCCCGCAAACTCGTATTGCCTGCTCCCGGCTTGATAAATTTCGACGCTGCCGCGCTATTATCAACAGTCGCCTATGGTGGCAGTGACAACAGCACCTAAAATCACCTGAAGATGTCGAACAGCTGTATCGCCGAAATGCACAATACGACCCGGTGGCAAACCCGAGAAGTGTGTGTGCAAGTAAAATTTTGTCTATTGTGCTTTTGTTACAATGGAAGACAGTGATCGAAGAAGTACAAAAGTATGATGGGTAATGTATGAGTTATTGGTAACAGCTGAAGGTAATTATAATCCGTGCGAATACTTTCATAGGTACTAAGTAAACTACAATGCTCCAGGATTTTTTGGCAGTGAGGGGAGGAGGAGCAAGGAGAAGAAGAAGAAGAAGAAGAAGAAGAGTGAATAGATCAATTGTGAAAGATAATGTGTGAATCTTCCCCCTGATGTTTGCACCATAACCGCAGCCCCAGTGTAATGTTATCTGGACACATGACATGGAGCGTGTCCAATTTGGTACCCCCTTAAACCACTAAAATGGCAACCTACGTCGCAGTCAGTCTAGCCAGCCCACCCAGGAGCTGAACCCCAAAGCATGGCACACCTGAGTTCTGGTTCATCCTGCCTTTAATAGAGCAACTTGTGCAGTATGTCCCTCAGTTACTCACTGTTGACAAAATACGCATCTGGGAGACTGTTTTAACTCATTGTTTGGCAATGGTTAATAGGAACACGCTGGATGTTTTGCCCCGATTCGTAACAGTTGATGGTCTTAGTAATGTGCAATGCCTCTCTTGTAGCACCTGCCTCTAGAGCTGGATGAGCATCTCGGTGATGCTCTTTCATTCATTAGGCGGATCCGTGACAAAACACGATGCTCTTCTTTAGATCTTTTCTGTCTCTTGCATTAAGCCTATTTAATGTGGTTCCAACACTGACGATCAATACCCAAAATGCAGCAGAACATAAATTCCTTTCAGTGCTCCCAGTAAATCTTAGATTGGCATCTGGATCTCCTGCAACTAGGGCCGAATTCCAAAGACTCATGTGCAGTCGTCTGGACAGCCGTGGCTTTACCTGATGTGCGCATTGTGTCAGGTCATGACGGGCGTCCCCTCATCCTGTCCAATACACACAACAGCCTTCGGCGAACACTGTCCTACCTGTCGGCAGCGGCACTTTTTACAACCTGCGTTAAGTTAATGGTGCCCTTCGGCCCACTTTGATCTGCTGCCTACCTGCAAAATTTCCCGCCCAGCCAATCAAGAAATAAAATGCTTACAAGTATTTCATGTATTGGCAACCACTGTCGGAGAATCTTCATTAAAAATAAAGCAGTACGCTATTTTCAAATGAAATTAATTTGATCTACATATTAGTCTCTATAATTTGCGTACCAAATACCGATAATATGAAATCAATGAAACCGTCAGTTTCCCAGTCTTTCACCCAGACAACTGGAAAACAGTGGCCTGGTCAGAAGAGCCCTGATTTCTGTTGCTAATCGCTGATGGTAGGGGTGATGCAGACCCTACAAAGCCATGGACCCAAGGTGTGAACAAGGCACCGTGCAAGGTGGTGGTGGTTCCATAATGGTACGGACTGTGTTTACATGGAATGGACTGAGTCCTCTGGTCCAATTGAACGGATCATCAACTGGAAACAGTTATATTCGCCTATTTGGAGACCATTTCATCGACTTAATGTTCCCAAACATGTCACCAGGCTACAAATGATCAAAATTGGTTTGAAGAATATTCTGAACAATTTGAGTTAATAATCTGGCCACCCACACCACACGAAATGAAACCCACCGAACTTATATGGAATATAATCAAGAGGTCAATTCGGTCACAAAATCCTGCACTGACAACAATTTCGCAGTTATGAAAGGCTTTGGAGGCAGCATTGTTCAGTATCTCTACAGGGTACTTCCAATGACAGTTGACTCCATGCCTCGTCGATGTGCTGGATATCAAAAAGTCAGTATAAATTTGAAAACCTAATAAACCACGGAATAATGTAGATGGAGAGGTAACAATTGACACACATGCTTGGAAAGACATGGGGTTTTATTAGAGCTAAAAAAAACCACCCCATTTTACTAGACGCGTGAAAGATCTCTTGCGCACGTCGTCTGGTTATGATGGTGTGCTCAGTCGCCACTTTGTCATACTTGGCCTCCCAGGTCCCCAGACCTCAGTCCGTGCGATTATTGGCTTTGGGGTTACCTGAAGTCGCAAGTGTATCGTGATCGACCGACATCTCTATGGATGCTGAAAGACAACATCCGATGCCAATGCCGCACCATAACTCCGGACATGCTGTACAGTGCTGTTCACAACATGATTCCTCTACTACAGCTATTGTTGAGGAATGATGGTGGACATATTGAGCATTTCCTGTAAAGAACATCAGCTTTGCTTCGTATTTTCAAATTTATACAAACTTTTTGATCACCCGGTATTATATATATATATATATATATATATATATATATATATATATATATATATATATATATATATATACTGCATGATTCACTTATGAAGTAGCCACCAAGAGAATCACCCTCACACTCCATCATCATTATCACCACCATCACCACGATATCATCGCCATCATCACCATCAACCATTTGACATCCACTGCTGGATAAAGATCGCCTTCAGACTTCGGCATGCCATTCGTGTTATTGTTGTCCAAGCATTTTTTCTAATAACGTCTACCCAACTTTCATTAGGCCATCCTCCCAGACTTTACTTTTCTCTTGGAGTCCAGAAAATAACTTTCTTGATCCATTTACGATTCATTCGCTTATGAGCAGCTCAACTGCATTTAATTCTCATTACCGTCATAATCAATTCTTCCAGTGCCTTATTTACTTTTCTCTCTCTCCTAATAATTGCCAACGTGCCTCTATCCATTGCCCGCTGAGCAACTTTACATATATTTGATTTTTTCAATAAAAGTTCATATCCCACCCTGCCAAAATCAAAATTGGTAATATGCACTCACTGCAAAGTTTCCATTTTCCATAGTAAGCTTAGTTTGCAAAAGCGTGTTCATATTATTAAAGTACCGCTAAAAAACTTTAATTTATCTATATAAATATAGAAATCTGTAGCCAGGAACATTTTTAAATAACTGTTTATCCCATTAACTAATTTTCAAAACTTTTAAAGCACGTCTTCAGATGTTGAACACGGAAGTTACATATTTATTTTCACAGAGTGACGTCGGACATGGCCCTGTGACAGAACATAGATAAAAGGACTTTGATGTATCGCGATGAGTAATGGTTATACGACGAGTTGTATCGAAAAATAAATTCTGTTACTTATTGAGTCAGTATAGACGGCCTTATGGATGGTATCCACATGGCAGCTTCGATTTCGATTGCAAACTGGCCACAGATAACTCACTTTTAACTAGTAATACAAATTTATACCGACTGGCACGATAAATCGCCAGCATCCAGCACATGCTGTAGAACTGGTGCCTGTTACATACATATTCATTAAGAGATTTGACATACTTCACTCGGAGACAATCATCGGATTTTTGATGCAGATAATACCACAGAACTGTGCTGCTCTCCTCATCACTGCAAAACACTAAGAACACAAATTAGAGAATAAATAATTTATGAAGAACGTTCTGGGTACCATAAAAAAACTGCATGGTTCTAAGTGCCAGTAGGAAATTTTTTTGTTTCAAGTGCTATTAACACTGAGGCACTACTCTTTATTTGTGGTAATATAACCACAGCAATATAGCAGTGATGTTCCAAGTAGTAGGACTGTAGTCAACAATATCCATTTCGTTCCTTTTTTATTAAAATTTTTTGCAAGAGAATAACAAAATTAAGCTCAAGAACAATATCTTTCCGTATTGATTTCGGAAGGACTGGTTGTAATTGGGGATCAAGGTCGAAGGAAAGGAAAATTGGAGGAACAAAAATACACCGACCAATATGCCGGAGATCAATGACAGAGAGGAATACAGGAAAAGATTAGAGTGTCACCAGTGGAGCCAACAGGAAAAACGGAAACTGAAGATCTCGGAAGAAGAGCGGAAGAGAAGAAAAGAAAGAATGAAGAGGTTCTGGGAGAAGAAGAGGAAAATGCAGTCCACGAAGCGGCTACCCGTAGTTCTACAGAGGCCGTAACGCAAGAAGAAGAAGAAGGAGAAAAAGAAGATTGACTTTTGATCCTTCCACAACTCTGTTGTTCAAATCAGACGTTGCAAAGTTTATTGTACAACTTCCTGCGGTATTGACGAACAGTCGGCTTTTCATAACGTTTCCAGACACATTTTGTTTTGTCTGTTCACTTCTCTAACTTATTTACTGTTTTTGATGGGCACATTATCTCCCTCCATTACAAAAACGTCGTATGATACAAACAATAGCTTTCATGGACTGTGCTCGTAACACAGAGTGTGCATCAACTATACTGAGAGAAAATCGTCAATAATACCGGAGAGGAGTTGTGCTACGTAAACGAATGTTGTTAGGCGTATTTCTACATCTGAAACATATATGAGATTGAAATTCCACGCCAGTCGCATAAGAGTGTCGCCAGTAGTGGCATTATGAGAATGGAAATCAGGTGTGCCTTACATACACTCTGTAACGGTCGTGAGCGTTACTTACCTTTAAGATTGGACGTGGTGAGTTGATGTCACTCAAGAATTCCTTTAACGCGACAAAGAAGCCATTATCAACACTTCACTGAGTTCGAACGTGGTCGTGAGATAGGGATGCGAGGATCTGGATGTTCCATCCGTGATATTGCAGAAAGACTTGACAGGTATGTAACTACTGCACATGATGGCTGGCAGTGGTGGTCTCGAAAATGTGCGGTCGTAAGAAAACTGGGCTCCAGACGGCCACGTAGCGCTACCAAGATGGAAGACGATCGTTCTCGGCGTACGGCTCTGTCGCATCGTAATTAATCTGCAGCAGAAATTTGAGCAGTAGTTAGCACCACACTGACACAACTAATTGTTACAAATCGGCTACTTGAAGGACAGCTCCGAGCCAGACGTCCAGTAACGTGCAACGCACTGACCCCAAAGCACCCCATTTGTGAGTTCAGTGCCGTCAAGCGAGAGCTCATTGGAGGTCTGTTGTGTTTTCTGATGAAAGCTGGTTCTGCCGCAGGGACAGTGATGACTGCAACCAAGCTGTCTGCGTGCTAGACACACTAGATTTACAGCTGGTCATACGGTCTGGTGTGCGTGTGTTGGTTCGAAGGAGGCCATTCGAGAGCCTGCAACCAATCTGTCTGCGTGATAGCTGCACTGGACGTACACTTGCAGTTATGGTCTGGGGTGCGATTTGGTATAACGGCAGGAGTACTCCGGTGCTTATCCCAGGCACCGAGATTGCAAAGTTGCACGTCAGTCTGGTGATTCGGCTTGTGGTGCTATCATTCATGAACAGCATTCCAGGGATAACGCTCGTCTACATGTTGTTGTTGTTTTTGTTGTAGTCCTCAGTCCTGAGATTGGTTTGATGCAGCTCTCCATGCTACTCTATCCTGTGCAAGCTTCTTCATCTCCCAGTACCTACTGCAGCCTACATCCTTCTGAATCTGCTTAGTGTATTCATCTCTTGGTCTCCGTCTACGATTTTTACCCTCCATGCTGCCCTCCAGTACTAAATTGGTGATACCTTGATGCCTCAGAACATGTCCTACCAATCGATCCCTTCTACTAGTCAAGTTGTGCCACAAGCTCCTCTTGTCCCCAATTCTATTCAGTACCTCCTCATTAGTTATGTGATCTACCCATCAAATCTTCAGCATTCTTCTGTAGCACCACATTTCGAAAGCTTCTATTCTCTTCTTCTCTAAACTATTTATCGTCCACGTTTCACTTCCATACATAGCTACACTCCATACAAATACTTTTAGAAACGACTTCAAGACACTTAAATCTACACTCGATGTTAACAAATTTTTATTCTTCAGAAACGCTTTCCTTGCCATTGCCATTCTACATTTTATATCCTCTCTACTTCGACCACCATCAGTTATTTTGCTGCCCAAATAGCAAAACTCCTTTACTACTTTAAGTGTCTCATTTCCTAATCTAATTCCCTCAGCATCATCCGACTTAATTCGACTACATTCCATTACCCTCGTTTTGCTTTTGTTGATGTTCATCTTATACCCTCCTTTCAAGACACTGTCCATTCCGTTCAACTGCTCTTCCAAGTCATTTTCTGTCTCTGAAAGAATTACAATGTCATCGGCGAACCTCAAAGTTTTTATTTCTTCTCCATGGATTTTAATACCTACTCCGAACTTTTCTCTTGTTTCCTTTATTGCTTGCTCAATATACAGATTGAATAACATCGGGGATAGGCTACAACCCTATCTCACTCCCTTCCCAACCACGGCTTCCCTTTCATGCCCCTAGACTCTTATGACTGCCATCTGCTTTCTGTACAAATTGTAAATAGCCTTTCGCTCAATGTATTTTACCCCTGAAACCTTAAGAATTTGAACATTGTCAAAAGCTTTCTCTAAGTCTACAAATGCTAGAAACGTAGGTTTGCCTTTCCTTAATCTTTCTTCTAAGATAAGTCGTAGGGTCAGTATTAACTCACGTGTTTCAACATTTCTACGGAATCCAAACTGATCTTCCCCGAGGTCGGCTTCTATGAATTTTTCCATTCGTCTGTAAAGAATTCGCGTTAGTATTTTGCAGTTGTGACTTATTAAACTGATAGTTCGGTAATTTTCACATCTGTCAACACTGCTTTCTTTGGGATTGGAATTATTATATTCTTCTTGAAGTCTGAGGGTATTTCGCCTGTCTCATACACCTTGCTCACCAGCTGGTAGAGTTTTGTCAGGACTGGCTCTCCCGAGGCCGTCAGTAGTTCTAATGAAACGTTGTCTACTCCCGGGGCCTTGTTTCGTCTCAGGTCTTTCAGTGCTCTGTCAAACTCTTTACGCAGTATCGTTTCTCCCATTTCATCTTCATCTACATCCTCTTCCATTTCCATAATATTGTCCTCAAGTACGTCGCCCTTGTATAGACCCTCTACATACTCCTTCCACCTTTCTGCTTTCCCTTCTTTGCTTAGAACTGGGTTTCCATCAAAGCTCTTAATATTCATGCAAGTGGTTCTCCTTTCTCCACAGGTCTCTTTAATTTTCCTGTAAGCAGTATTTGTTTTACCCCAAGTGAGATAAGCCTCTACATCCTTACATTTGTCCTGTAGGCATCCCTGCTTAGCCATTTTGCACTTTCTGTCGATATCATTTTAGAGACGTTTGTATTCCTTTTTGCCTGCTTTATTTACTGCATTTTTATATTTTCTCCTTTCATCAATTAAATTCAATATTTCTTCTGTTACCCAAGGGTTTCTTCCAGCCCTCGTCTTTTTACCTATTTGATCCTCTGCTACCTTCACTATTTTATCCCTCAGTGCTACCCATTCTTCTTCTACTGTATTTCGTTCCCCCGTTCCTGTCAATTGTTTCCTTATGCTCTCCCTGAAACTCTGTACAACCTCTGGTTCTTTCAGTTTATCCAGGTCCCGTCTCCTTAAATTCCCACCTTTTTGCAGTTTCTTCAGTTTTTATCTACAGTTCATAACCAATAGATTGTGGTCAGAATCCACATCTGCCCCTGGAAATGTCTTTGTAACTGTGACTTATTAAACTGATAGTTCGGTAATTTTCACATCTGTCAACACATGCTTTCTTTGGGCTCGTCTACATACCGCTGGTGTAACCCAACAAGCTGTACAGAGTGTCGACATGTTGCCGTGACCTGCGCGACCTATCTCCAGTCGAGCACATATGGGACAGTATCGGGCGAAAACTCCAACGTCATCCACAAGCAGCATTAACCGTCCTCGTATTGACCGACCAAGTGCAACACGCATGTAACACCAGCCCACAAACTGACATCCGCTCCTGCACAACACAATGCATGCACGTTTGGACTCTTTCACTCAACATCCTGGCAATGTACCAGCATTTCACAGTTGCCATATCTTATCTCACGCTTACAGTAACATTTGTTCTTGTAATGTTAATCACTTAAACACATTACCCAGACAAATGTATTCCAGAAACTTCATTACTATACATTATTTATTTTTTGGTGTTGCTATTTTTTCCGTCAATGTAAATGGAAGAGACCTAGGTGCATGGCATTTTCAACTCCAGAGGGAAGTACTGCATGACACAAAGATCATGTGTCGTCTAGTAATGAACATTTGAAACTTTTCTCCATGATTTGGCACTTGGAACAAATCTACGGTCATGGAACAGCGTACCAACAACACAACAGGAAAAACGTTTTATGAAAAAAAAATGGCACTTACACTGTCTATCCCTCAGTATTGTTTCTTTTATACGAAATTGAAGCTATATTTTTTGTTTGGCTTCGTAAAGTATATTCTTACATTCCCTCCTCCCCTTGTATCTAAGTCCTCACACGTTAACAAATATACAGAATATGCAAAATTTTTGTGCGAGCAGTTCACGTTCTTTTAATCCTCTTTGTTTCTGATTTTCATTCCTTCTTTCAAAGTTGTTCATTGTCGGTGTTTATGCGAAATAGATACAAAAACGAAGGTGATTTTGGCATGTCCCATTAACATGTACACTACTGGACATTAAAATTGCTACACAACGAAGAAGACGTGCTGCACTCGCGAAATTTAACCAACAGGAAGAAGATGCTGTTATGGGCAAACGATTAGCTTTTCAGAGCATTCAAACAAGGTTGGCGCCGGTGGCGACACCTACAGCGTGCTGACATGAGGAAAGTTTCCAACCGATTTCTCATACACAAATAGCAGTTGACCGGCGTTGCCTGATGAAACATTGTTGTGATGCCTTGTGTAAGGAGGAGAAATGCGTACCGTCTTGTTTACGACTTTGATATAGGTCGGATTGTAGCCTATCGCGATTTCGGTTTATCGTATCGCGACATTGCTGCTCGCGTTGGTCGAGATCTAATTACTGTTACCAGAATATGGAACCGGTGGGTTCAGGAGGGTAATACGGAACGCCGTGCCAGATCACAACGGCCTCGTATCACTAGCAGTCGAGATGACAGGCATCTTATCCGAAGGGCTGTAACGGATCGTGCAGCTACATCTCGATCCCTGAGTCAATAGACGGAGACGTTTGCAAGACAACAACCATCTGCACGAACAGTTCGACGACGTTTGCAGCAGCATGAACTATCTGCTCGGAGACCATGGCTGCGGTTGTCCTTGACGCTGCATCACAGACAGGAGCGCCTGCTATGGTGTACTCATGGACGAACCTGGGAGCACGAATGGCAAAACGTCATTTTTTCGGGTGAATCCAGGTTCTGTTTACAGCGTCATGATGGCTGCATGCGTGTTTTGCGACATCGCGGTGAACGCACATTGGAAGCGTGTATTCGTCATCGCCAACTGGCTTATCACCCGGCTTGATGGTATGGGGTGCCATTGGTTACACGTCTCGGTCACCTCTTGTTCCCACTGACGGCACTTTGAACAGTGGACGTTACATTTGAGATGCGTTACGACTCGTGGCTCTATCATTCATTCGATCCCTAAAACCCTACATTTGAACAGGATAATACACGACCGTATGTTGCAGGTCCTGTACGGGTCTTTCTGGATATAGAAAATGTTCGACTGCTGCCCCTGCCAGCACATTCTCCAGATCTCTCACCAATTGAAAACGTCTGGTCAATGGCGGTCGAGCAACTGGCTCATCACAATACGCCAGTCACTACTCTTGATGAACTGTGGTATCGTGTTGAAGCTGCGTGGGAATATGTACCTCTACACGCCATTCAAGCTCTGTTTGACTCAATGGCCAGGCGCATCAAGGTCGTTATTAAGGCCAGAGGTGGTTGTTCTGGGTACTGATTTCTCCGGACTATGCATCCAAATTGCGTGAAAATGTAATTTCATATCACTTCTACTATAATCATATATTTGTCCAATGAATACCCGTTTATCATCTGCACTTCTTCTTGGTGTAGCAATTTTAATGGCCAGTAATATTTTAATCCCTCTTCTTCTTCTTTTAATGCATTTAGGTATCTCAAAGGCTCCTGTAGAGCTGCTAAGTATACGAAATCTCCCTTCGTGATACCTTTTTTCCAGTTTTTCATTTCCCATTGTCCTGGTGAACAATGCTTTGTTTCCCGAGAGCTGTTAGCATAGGATTTGAAACTTCATGACAGATGAAAACTTTGTACCGGACTGTGAGTAGAACTTACAGTCTTGTTTTTAGTCAGTAGTGCTATCAACAAATGACCTGCCCAGACACGACTCATGACCCGCCCTCACAGCTATCCTTCGTGAGTACCTTCTCCTCGTCTCCAAATTTCGTGCAAGTCTGCTGCACAGCTGTATATTGCGGAGAAGTAACTGGTCACAGCCCAGAGAGGTTGATTCCAGCAAGAATCTTTCAGTGTGCAGTGAAGAGTGTGCTGCTCTTCAATTTCCTGTCGGATTATAACTGTATTCCCTACCGGGATTCGAACTCAGAACCTTGGCTTTGATTGATAATGCCTTTACCTATTGAGCTACTGACTCTCTATTCACAAACCGTCTAGTTATCTCAGTCGATTACAGAATTGACCAGTATTCTGAGTTAAAGAGTCCAGATCAGGTACACAGCTTTAATCTGCAAACAAGTTCCACAACGGTAGACAACACGTTGCATAGTAAAAATTAATTTGAGGAGTATATATTTTGTCGTAAAAGTCAAAAGATATCTCTAGCTGTAAGAAAGAAAGTCAAAGCTGCTGTTCATCCTATTGTCATGTTTTGTAATTTACGCGTAATTCACAACTCGCATTTGGTCCCTTGTGCGTTCTTTCGGGTAATCGGTCTTCTGACTGGTTTGATGCGGCCGGCCACGATTTGTTCTCCCGTACCCACCTCTTCATCTCAGATTAGCACTTACATCATATGTGCTCAATTATTTGTTGGATCTGTTCGAATCTCTGTCTTCCCCTACGACTTTTACCCTGCACAGCCCCGTCTAGTACCATGTAAGCTATTTGTTGATGCGCTAAGAAATATCGTACCATCCAGTCCCTTCTTCATGTCAGTGATTTCCACATATTCCTTTTCTCGGCGATGCTATGGAGAACCTTACCATTTGTTACTTTATCAGTCCACCTAATTTCAGCAACCTTCTATAGCTTATCTCAAAAGCCACGATTCTCTTCTCGTCCCGTTCTCCCACACCCTATCATTCAATACCATACAACAGTGTGCTCCAAACGTACATTCTCGGAAAGTTTTTCTTCGCAGTAATGTCTTTATTTGACCAGAAATGCCCTCTTTGCCCGTGCTAATTTGCTTTTTATGTCCTACTTGCTTCGACCACCATTCGTTATTTTCCTTCCAAGGTAGGAGAATTCCTTCACTGCGTTTACGTCGTGGTACCCAGTGCTGATGTTAAGTTTATCACTAATCTCTTAACGTCTGCTACTTCTCGGTATTTTCATCTTCCATTTACTGTTAATCCACGTTCTTTCCTCAGAAAATCCACATTATTTCCTCAGAAGACTGGTCATTTCATTCGCAAGTTGCTGCAGTTCTTCTTCGCATTCACTGACGAGGGCAAAGTTATCAGCGATTCTTATTGTTGATTTTTTTCACCTCAGTTTTAATCCTACTCCTGAACCCATCTTATACTTCCGTCATTGCTTCTTCTGTTTACAGATTTAACAGTAGCGAGGAAAGACTTCATCCCTGTCGTGCACTGTTTTTAATTCGCCCAATTCTTGGTCTTGCAGTCTTCCCTGTGATACACTGTCTGATGAAAAGTATCTACTCACATATTGTGGAAATTAACATGGCGACTTTTCATCCTTCATCTTTGTGACAGCTTTAACTCTGCTGGAGACACTTTCAAACAGGTGACTGACTGTATGTGGAGGAATGGTAACCCACTCTTGTCAAGAGCTGAAACCAGAAAAAAATAATCGTGTTGGAAACGGGGGGTCTTGAGCATAGTCGACGCTTTAAGTCATTCAAGGATGTTCCATTGGTTTCAGGTCGGGACTGAGGGCACTGTAGGCCATATGAGGAATGTTGTCACAAACCAAGGCCACACAGGTGCATCATAGCAGGGTGCGTTGTTATGCTGGTACAACCGTCATCATCTCCTAACTGTTCGTCTTCTGTGCGCAATAGACAATCCTGTAAAATGTTTTCGCATCCTCCCGCATTCAGCGTTTTCTCAAGAGCAATAACGGGACCACACATTGACCACGAAAAATACCCCCTTACCGTAACACTGGCTCCTGCGTACTTCACTGTTGGCACTAAACGTTGGGCAGGTGTCGTACTATTGGCATTCGCCAAACCTAAGCACTTCCATCGGATTGAGACAGGGTAAAGGATGAGTCATGACTTGTTGCTAGTCATCCACTGTCCGCCGTGTCGCTCTTTACATCTATTCCAAGTACTATGAAAATGGTTCAGTGAAATCTCTGCCAGGCACTTAACTGTGAATTTTAGAGTAACCATGTAGATGTCGATGTCCTCACTTAACGCTGACTACGGAAATGTGTGGCTTATGAGGAGCTGCTCGTTCACTGTACCCCATTCTTTTCAACTCCAGTAGACCTCGTTGTTCACAGAGTGTTAAACGCTAATCTTCCTTTCCACAACTCCCAATGCAGACCCATCGTTCGATGTACGTGATGTCCTGAGGTTAGTTACGTTCACGTAGTGCTAAGTCTAGGGGACTGGTGACCTCAGATGGTAAGTCCCATAGTGCTTAGAGCCATTTGCACCATTTTTTTTATTGCTGCGCAAACACCGTTTCCACGTATGCGCACACCGTCATTGCACTACCACACAAACATTAGGGGTAAGACTCGTCTTGTATGAGACGTACCCTGGGGGGAAGGGGAGGGGGGCGGTACACTGGGGGCCCAACCCCACAATAACCTATGTTCGGCGAGGGGCGGTGGTGGGGTGGGTGGACTGCTGTGGAATGTTGTGGGGGTGTGAACCATTGAGGGCTACGGCGGGACGAAGCCACTCCGTCGTTTCTAGATCCCCGGTTTAATAGAAACATACACAAATGCTCCCTTAAAGAAACTCTCTTCCACGTCCTTCACCGGCTCTGACAGAATCACAGTGTCATCGGCGAACCTCGTAGTTTTTATTTCTTCTCCACAAACCTTAATTCTTACTCCAAAATTTTTCTTTGGTTTCGTTTGCTGCTTGCTCAATGTACAGATTGAATACCATCGGGGATAAGCTACAATCCTGTCTCATTCCCATCTCAACCACTACTTCGCTCTCATGTCCCTCGGCTCTTACAACGGACGTCTTGTACAAGTTGTGAATTGTTTTTCGCTCGCTGTACTTTACCCCTGCAACTTCAGAATTTCAAAGAGAGTTTTCCAATCAACATCATCAAAAGATTTCTCTGAGTCTACAAATGCTATAAACGGATGTTTGTCTTTCCTTATATTATAGAATTATATGTAGACAATTTATATTTTGAAACTTCCTGGCAGCGGACCGAGACTCGAACTCCCGAGTTCCAGTCTCGGTCCGGCACACAGTTTTAATCTGCCAGCAAGTTTCATATTTGCGCACACTCCACTGCAGAGTGAAAATCTCATTCTGGAATTTATATTTTATTGATACTGGCAAATTGTGTAAAGAGGATTTGAAACATAATGTAGGCATTCCTCTTGGGAGGCGTGAGCTGTGAATGCTTTACAACGGTGTGCAAGAGTGATGAAGACGCAAGCAGTGAGCTGTACCCGAATCGAGGGAGGTGAGACGGAAATCAGGGGACGGCCACGCTGTTTGCTGTCTCCAGCGGCTCGGCCCATGTACAACACAGGGGTTACGTATGTAGAGCGGCGACCGATACGGGCCTGGGACGCGAGTCGGTCTATAGGAACAAGCGGCTGTGTGCGAGGGCGGCTCATCAGCTCCAGCAGAGCCGGCAGGTCAGGGCAGGTAGATGGCCCTGTCAGTGCGTCCAGCCTCCCAAGTAGGGCTCTAAATGTGACCACTAAGCTCTGCACACTATGCTCTCGATACTGCGCAAACGTACTCCTTACACAATAGACGTCACTCGTTACAGAACGTAAATACTGAAGTATTCATTACACAAAAGTAAATTTCGCCTTGTGAGAAGAACCGAGGTCGTGAAAGCATAATGTGATTAAGCTATATTTCCTTGATAGATATTTCTCTTCTGTACGCTGCTGAATAGCCATTGTGGCTGCATTGGCATTAATACACTACTGGCCAATAAAATTGATGCACCACTACGATGACGTGCTACAGACGCGAAATTTAACTGACATGAAGAAGATGCCGTGATATACATATGATAAGCATTTCAGAGCATTCTCACAAGGTTGGCGCCGGTAGCGGCACCTACAACGTGCTGACATAAGGAAAGTTTCCAACCGATTTCTCATACACAAACAGTAGTTGACCGGCGTTGCCTGGCGAAACGTTGTTGTGGTTCCACGTGTAAGGAGGAGAAATGAGTATCATCACGATTCCGACTTTGATAAAGGTCGGATTGTAGCCTATCGCGATTGCGGTTTATCGTATAGCGACATTGCTGCTCGCGTTGGTCGAGATCCAATGACTGTTAGCAGAATTTGAAATCGGTGGGTTCAGGAGGGTATTACGGAACGCCGAGCCGGATCCCAACGGCCTCGTATCACTAGCAGTCGAGATGACAGGCATCTTATCCGCATGGCTGTAACGGATCGTGCAGCCACGTCTGACTCAATAGATGGGGACGTTTGCAAGACAACAACCATCTGCACGAACAGTTCGACGACATTTGCAGCAGCATGGACTATCAGCTCGGAGACCATGGTTGCGGTTACCCTTGACGTTGCATCACAGACAGGAGCGCCTGCGGTGGTGTACTCGACAACGAACCTGGGAGCACGAATGGCAAAACGTCATTTTTTTCGGATGAATCTAGGTTCTGTTTACATCATCATGATGGTCGCATCGTGTCTGGCGACATCACGGTGAACGCACATTGGAAACGTGTATTCGTCATCGCCATACTGACGTATCACTCGGCGTGATGGTATGGAGTGCCATCGGTTAAACGTGTCGGTCACCTCTTGTTCGCATTAACGGCACATTGAACAGTGGACGTTACATTTGAGATGTGTTACGACCCGTGGCTCTACCCTTCATTCGATCCCTGCGAAACCCTACATTTCAGCACGATAATGCATGACAGCGATTTGCAGGTCCTGTACGGGCTTTTCTGGACACAGAAAATGTGCGACTGCTGGCCTGGCCAGCACATTCTCCAGATCTCTCACCAATTGAAAACGTCTGGTCAATGGTGGCCGAGCAACTGGCTCGTCACAATACGCCAGTCACTACTCTCGATGAACTGTGGTATCGTGTTGAGGCTGCATGGGCAGCTGTACCTGTACACGCCATCCAAGCTCTATCTGACTCAATGCCCAGGCGCATCAAGGCCGTTATTACGGCCAGAGGTGGTTGTTCTGGGTACTGATTTCTCAGGATTTATGCACCCAAATTGCGTGAAAATGTAATCACATGTCAGTTCTAGTATAATATATTTGTCCAATGAATACCCGTTAATCATCTGCATTTCTTCTTGGTGTAGCAACTTTAATGGCCAGTAGTGTATGTATTTTCATTTAAGCTAATACGCGTTTCTGGCTTTTACACATCTTCAATTAGCGTAATACATATTTGAGACTTCAGTCAGTAAATAGTTACAGCATCGACAGCAAATTGGACGCTGGAGCTGCCTTGTGCGAAATAACAAATTTGTTTAACTAACACACTTCGCCAATTCCATAATTACGATGTATTGCTGTTCACGCGTACTTACTTTCTATTCTGTCTATTCTGTTTGCTGTTATTCCTAGCGTCGATGTCGATGTGTTATAGATGTGGCCCAAATACATTTATACTTCCATTTTGCACAAAAGCGGCCCATTATACGCCATTTTCACCCTTAAATCTTTGTTTGCATCCCAGATTACATTTATGGTCAAAGATTACATTTGGCTACATCCGTAATGGTGAGGATCGGAATAACAGCAAGCAGAACAGAAAGCAAGTACGCATAAACAGGAATACAACTCACGAGGTGTATTAGCTGAACAAGATGGCAGCTGTAATGTCCAATTTGCTCTAGATCTTGTAACTATGTACATCTGCATCATACTCCGCTAACCACCTAATGGTCTGTGGCGGAGGGTACTTCCGGTACCACTATCTGATCCCTCCAACCCTGTTCCACTCGCGAACAGTGCGTGGGAAGAACCATTGTAGGGAAGCCTCTGTATTGGCTCTAATTTCTCGAATTTTCTCCTCGTGGTCAATACGCCAGATGTATGTGGGGGAAGTAATATGTTGTCTGATCCTCCTGAAAAGTGCTATCCCGAAATTTCAATAGTATATCTCTCGTGATGCACGACACCTCTCTTGCAACGTCTGCCAGTGGAGTTTGTTTAGCATCTCCGTAACGCTCTCTCGCCAGCTAAACTATCCAGTGACGAAACGCGCCGCTCCTCGTTGGATCTTTTCTATCTCCTCTATCAGTCCTACCTGGTAGGGATCCCAGACCGAAGAACAATACTCAAAAATCGGGCGAACAAGCGCTTTATAAGCCACTTCTTTTGTGGATGAGTTATATTTCCTTAAGATTCTTCGGATGAATCTGAGTCTGGTGTCTGCTTTTCCCACTCTCTGTTTCATATGGTCATTCCAGAGAAGGCCGCTCTGGATAGTTACGCCCAGATATTTTACGAAGACGCTGTCTCCAGATGTTTGTCATCAACATTGTAGTTATGCTGTACTGGATTTCTTTTCCTATGTATGCGCAAAATGTTTCATTTATTTACGTTCTGGGCCAACTGCCAGAGCCTGCACCATTCATCAGTTCTCCGCAGGTCGTTCTGCAAACTCTTACTATCTTCTGGCGTTGCTACTTTGGTATAGGCAACTGCATCATCTACGAATAGCCTTAAAGAGCATCTGACGCTTTCTGCTAGATCATTTATATATACTTTGTAAACAGTAACGGCCCTATCACACTTCCCTGTGGTACTCCGAATATTACCTTTACATCTGTTGATTTAGTTGCGTTAGGAGCGACGTGCTGAGTTCTATGTGCAAGGAAGTCTTGAATCCAATCTCAGGTCTGCTCCGATACCCCGTAAGCTCGTATTTTTTTCATTGAACGACAATGCGGGATGGTGTCAAACGCCTTACTGAAATCAAGGAACACGTCATCAACCTGAGCACCGTTGTCCACTGAGCTGTGGATCTCTTGGAGGAACAGAGCGAGCTGAGTTTCGCAGGATCTCTGTTTGCGGAATCCAAGTTGATTTTTATAAAGGAGGTGTTCTTTTTCCAAAAATGTCATATTGTTGAGCATATAACATGTTCCATAATTCTGCAACAGATTGACGTCAACGACATAGGTCTCCAATTGTGTGGATCTATCTTACTGTCTTTCTTAAAAACGGGAATGACCTGCGCTTTTTTCCGTTGGTTAGGTACCTTTCGTTGCTCAAGCAATCTACGATAAAGTACTGCTAGAATGGGATCAAGTTCTTTCGCATAATTTTTATGGAATCTTCTAGCTATTTCATCTGGTCCTAAAGCCTTTCCATTACTAAGCTATTGCAGCTGCTTTCAATTCTGCGATCGGTTATCTCAGTATCGCCATTTCGACGTTCGTACGACGGTCAGATATATACGAGTATTACTCTAACCAAAAATACACTGGAGACCCAAAGCAACTGGAACACCTGACTAATATCGCGTAGAGTCCCCGCGAGCCCGCAGAAGTGCAGCAACGATGAGACATAGACTTGACTGATGTCTGAAGCAGTGCTGGAGCGAACTGACACCATGAATCGTGCAGGGCTGTCCATAAATCTGTCAGAGTACCAGGGGGAGTAGATTTCTTCTGAACAGTACGTTGCAAGCCATCCCAATGTTAACGTCTGGGGTCTCTGGTGGCATCGGAAGTGTTTAAACTCGGAAGTGTTCATGGGGCCACTGTGTAGCAATTCTGGACGTGTGGGTATCGCAGTGTCCTGCTGGAATTGCCCACGTCCGTCGTAATGCATGTTGTTGTTGTTGTTGTCTTCAGTCCTGAGACTGGTTTGATGCAGCTCTCGTCGTAATGCATAATGGACACGAATGGAAGAACGCAGCATGTCATTCTCAATGGAGAGAAGTCTTCCGAAGTAAGAGTGATTTCAGGTGTGCCGCAGGGGAGTGTCGTAGGACCGTTGCTATTCACAATATACATAAATGACCTTGCGGATGACATCGGAAGTTCACTGAGGCTTTTTGCGGATGTTGCTATGGTATATCGAGAGGTTGTAGCAATGGAAAATTGTACTGAAATACAGGAAGATCTGCAGCGAATTGACGCATGGTGCAGGGAGTGGCAATTGAGTCTCAATGTAGACAAGTGTAATGTGCTGCGAATACATAGAAAGAAAGATCCCTTATTATTTAGCTACAAAATAGCAGGTCAGCAACTGGAAGCAGTTAATTCCATAAAGTATCTGGGAGTGCGCATTAGGAGTGATTTAAAATGGAATGATCATATAAATCTGATCGTCGGTAAAGCAGATGCCAGACTGAGATTCATTGGAAGGAACATAAGGAAATGCAGTCCGAGAACAAAGGAAGTAGGTTACACTGCGCTTGTTCGCCCAATGCTTGAATATTGCTCTGCAGTGTGGGATCCGTACCAGATAGAATTGATAGAAGAGATAAAGAAGATCCAACGGAGAGGATCATTTAGTGATCGCGAAAGCGTTACGGAGATGATAGATAAACTCCAGTGGGACACTCTGCAGGAGAGACGCTCAGTAGCTCGGTACGGGATATTGATGGAGTTTCGAGAACATACCTTCACCGAAGAGTCAAGCAGTATATTGCTCTCTCCTACGTATATCTCGCGAAGAGACCATGAGGATAAAATCAGAGAGATTAGAGCCCACACAAAGGCACACCGACAGTCCTTCTTTCCACGAACAATACGAGACTAGAATAGAAGGGAGAACCGATAGAGGTACTCAGGGTACCCTCCGCCACACACCGTCAGGTGGCCTGCGGAGTATGGATGTAGATGTGGAATGGAAGCCGCGCGGAGTAGCCGCGTGGTCTATGGTGTCTTGTCACGGTCCGCGCGGCTACACTGTCGGTGGTTCGAGTCATCCCTTGGGCATGACTAAGTAGTGTGTAAGCTTAGGGACCGATGACCTTAGCAGTTTGGTCCCGTAAAACCTTACCATGAATTTCCAAAATTTTCCATGAATGGATGTAGGTGATCAGTCAGTATGATTACGTATGTGTCACCTGTTAAAGTCGTGCCTAGACGTATGAGGAGCGCCACATCACTCCAACTGCACACGCCCCACGCAATTACAGAGCCTCCACCAGCTTGAACAGCCCTTGCTGACATGCAGGGTCCACGGATTCATGAGGTTGTCTCCTTACAGGTACTCGTCCACTTCAGTGTATATACCAAAGTGACTGGTTGCTGTGTTTATTAAAATAAGCAGCAGAGACCAAGCAGTCATAACGGTGAAGAGTGGCTACTCACCATATTAGTAGGTGCCGAGATACAGGGTAATCAAAAAGTCGGCGTAAATTTGAAAACTGAATAAATCACGGAATAATGTAGATAGAGAGGTACAAATTGACACACATGCTTGGAATGGCATGGGGTTTTATTGGAACCGAAAAAAAATACAAAAGTTCAAAAAATTTCCGATAGATGGCGCTGGACAGCAAAACGTCAGTGACTGCGCATGACAATCGTGTGTAAAAGTAGCTGTAACGAGAGAGAGAATCAGATGTGCCAGCCGTCGCAGGATGTTGACGTTACTTGAAAAGGCGCTTTTAACAAAGCTGTATTATCATAATGGGGAATGTGCTAGTTCAGCGTTACGATCCTATCGCCATAGGAAGGAGATTAACGGGTAAAGGTCCGTTGACGAATGCAGCTGTGGCGAGAATGATTTCGAAGTTAAAAGCCACGTGTTGTTTAGACGATAGACCCCGTAGTGGCCGACCGAGCACAAGGCGTAATGCTGCTGAGAAGGTTCAGGAAGAAATGGAGACCGGCGGGTTCGTCCATTCACGGAGAAGTCAGAGCTCTTGCAGTCGCACGTCGCACCTGCATTCCATACACTGCTGTTTGGTTGACACTGAGACGTACCCTCCGATGCTATCCGCACAAAATCCATCGGCATCATGAACTGTTACCTGGCGATTTAGTGAAGCGGAGGGCATTTGCGGTGTGGGCGTTTCAAAAGTTGGCGGAACATGGCAATTGGTCGAGTAACGTGTTAAGGACCGACGAAGCTCATTTCACGCTCCGAGTGCCTGTCAACGACCACAACTGCAGAATTTGGGCTACCGAAAATCCTAGAACTGTCGTGGAAACTGCATTTGCAAGACGAGAAAGTCACGGTATGGGTTGGATTTACCACATCTACCGTTATCGGGGCCTTCTTTTTTCTTCGAGGAAATGCGTGATTCTGGTTTTGTAACTGCTACCATGGCGGGTGAGAAGTGCGCCGATATGTTACAGAATCGCATCATCCCCAGCCTGTCTGATAAACACCTGCTGGAACGTACGATGTTTATGCAGGATGGCGGTCCACCCCATATTGCTAGACGCGTGAAAGATCTCTTGCGCGCGTCGTTTGGTGATAATCGTGTGCTCAGCCGCCACTTTCGTCATGCTTGGCCTCCCAGGTCCCCAGACCTCAGTCCGTGTGATTATTGGCCTTGGAGTTACCTGAAGTCGCAAGTGTATCGTGATCGACCGACATCTCTAGGGATGCTGAAGGACAACGTCACGCCAACGCCTCACCATAACTCCGGACATGCTTTACAGTGCTGTTCACAACATTATTCCTCGACTACAGCTATTGTTGAGGAATGATGGTGGGAATATTGAGCATTTCCTGTAAAGAACATCATCTTTGCTTTGTCTTACTTTGTTATGCCAATTATTGCTATTCTGATCAGATGAAGCGCCATCTGTCGGACATTTCTTGAACTTTTGTATTTTTTGGTTCTAATAAAACCCTATGTCATTCCAAGCATGTGTCAATTTGTACCTCTCTATCTACATTATTCCGTGATTTATTCAGTTTTCAGATTTATACTGACTTTTTGACCACCCGGTACTTTTGACTAGATAGTGTGTAATGTTGATGCATTAATTTGTTCTGAAAGCGGTGCTGATATTCAAGACAATAAAAGCGGATTAAAAGCTGTGAGCTATCTGGGGAAGTTAACCTTGCATTACTGAACAACTGTTTCACCAGGTATCCAGTCTATCTTACCAAATTCCCAACCAGACTAACGTTAATTATAATCTTTTAGTAGTCATTTTACGATAGCTGGTGATATATATATACAAAAAGACAATTAAAATAAAAAGAAATAAATCAGTTTATATTTGGACATTTATTTTATCATTGACCATTGTTCCGTTAAAATTTCAGCACATTAAACTTGATTCATAACTAAACGGGTGCCTTATTTAGGACTGTGAAAATGTTTGTAATCTTACGGAACACATCAAATATGGAGCCAAGATTGGGAGACTGCATACAACACTGCATTCATAAAATAACACACGAAGAACGTTGAAACATATGCAAGAGGAAATTAACCACAACCAACCGATTCAATTTTCACCCAAAGAAGTTACGTTCGTAGCGCAATCCTGTCCGTCATGAAATTACCACACACTGGTATACTAAATTAGTTCTAACTCTCTGTGAAATCTTCCCGAAAAGAATAGCTGAGGGCTACTTTGATGATTACAATACATGCTTCACGTTGTCAACTTGGTTTACACAAAGAGTGTAAGTCCACAATAATTCTTATAATTAAAATAAATTAGATCGAAAAGCAATTTACAAAAGAAAAATCTTGAACTGGTTACTATCGTCTTACTATTAACCTGATGGGTCAAACAACTGTATAAGCACGTGGTACTGGTCTCACAAAGTACACCGCACGTGGGTTGATCATAAAGAAAAGTTGCTATACTGAAAAATATTGTCAAGACGAGATGTTATAATCTCACGCACATTTGCATTTAAGATTGATGATCTTAGAGTTATGGATCATCCACATGTGGTTCCACTTTACTCACAAAGTAGTGACAAAGCAACTACTGGAAGATATTCTGAACTTCACACTCGAATTACTCTTCGTTGCAGTTTAAGATGACATTAGATATTTTAGATCTAAACCTGAAATAAAGGTGATTAAATTTTCAGTTAGGCTGAACTCAAGAAATCCATTGTCCTACGGACTTAGCAGAGACGCGCTTAGCCGGAGGTCTTACCACTTCAGACGCTCGCCGCGCACAGACTGTTGCGGGCCCCTACCGAGGGTGCTTCACAGATACAAACGGAAGTGACCAGAGAGGCAGCTCCCTATACCAACATGACAAGGTACGGACAGTACCATACTGAGAATAGAAACCTCTTTGCTTTTAGAAAGCGTAGCTACCTGTTCTGACGTTGGTCCTACTGTTCTCTAGCAGACAGGCTTGTCTGCTACCATCAGGCATGCAACTAGAAATACATTTGCTCATTCATCCTTTCACACAGAAGGGAAGGGGGATGACAGTATCTTATCATATACAGTATACAGGGTGTTACAAAAAGGTACGGGCAAACTTTCAGGAAACATTCCTCACACACAAAGAAAATATGTTATGTGGACATGTGTCCGGAAACGCTTACTTTCCATGTTAGAGTTCATTTTATGACTTCTCTTCAAATTACATTTATCATGGAATGGACACACACAGCAACTGAACGTACCAGCGTGACTTCAAACACTTTGTTACAGGAAATGTTCAAAATGTCCTCCGTTAGCGAGGATACATGCATCCACCCTCCGTCGAATGGAATCCCTGATGCGCTAATGCAGCCCTGGAGAATGGCGTGTTGTATCACAGCCGTCCACAATACGAGCACGAAGAGTCTCTACATTTGGTACCAGGATTGCGTAGACAAGAGCTTTCAAATGCTCTATAAATGAAAATCAAGAGGGTTGAGGTCAGGAGAGCGTGGAGGCCATGGAATTGGTCCGCCTCTACCAATCCATCGGTCACCGAATCTGTTGTTGAGAAGCGTACGAACACTTCGACTGAAATGTGCAGGAGCTCCATCGTGCATGAACCACATGTTGTGTCGTACTTGTAAAGGCACATGTTCTAGCAGCACAGGTAGAGTATCCCGTATGAAATCATGATAACGTGCTCCATTGAGCGTAGGTGGAAGAACATGGGGCACAGTCAAGAGATCACCAACAATGCCTGCCCAAACGTTCACAGAAAATCTGTGTTGAGTACGTGATTGCACAATTGCGTGCGGATTCTCGTCAGCCCACACATGTTGATTGTGAAAATTTACAATTTGATCACGTTGGAATGAAGCCTCATCCGTAAAGAGGACATTTGCACTGAAATGAGGATTGACACATTGTTGGATGAACCATTCGCAGAAGTGTACCCGTGGAGGCCAATCAGCTGCTGATAGTGCCTGCATACGCTGTACATGGTACGGAAGCAACTGGTTCTCCCGTAGCACTCTCCATACAGTGACGTGGTCAACGATACCTTGTACAGCAGCAACTTCTCTGACGCTGACACTAGGGTTATCGTCAACTGCACGAAGAACTGCCTCGTCCATTGCAGGTGTCCTCGTCGTTCTAGGTCTTCCCCAGTCGCGAGTCATAGGTTGGAATGTTCTGTGCTCCCTAAGACGCCTATCAATTGCCTCGAACGCCTTCCTGTCGGGACAGCTTCGTTCTGGAAATCTGTGTCGATACAAACGTGCCGCGCCACGGCTATTGCCCCGTGCTAATCCATACATCAAATGAGCATCTGCCAACTCCACATTTGTAAACATTGCACTGACTGCGGAACCACGTTCGTGATGAACACTAACCTGTTGATGCTACGTACTGATGTGCTTGATGCTAGTACTGTAGAGCAATGAGTCGCGTGTCAACACAAGCACCGAAGTCAACATCACCTTCCTTCAGTTGGGCCAACTGGCGGTGAATCGGGGAAGTACAGTACATACTGACGAAACTAAAATGAGCTGTACATGGACATTAAGCGTTTCCGGACACATGTCCACATAACATATTTTCTTTGTTTGTTTGTGAGGAATGTTTGCTGAATGTTTGGCCGTACCTTTTTGTAACGCCCTGTATAAAAGAAAGATGATGTAGGTTCCGTTTGAGACGGTGTGACATGAATTACATATAAACTGTATTTTAAAGTGTAGTGGTGTGACAGATGGTTCTTGGTTATGAGTACAAGTAGCGCGTTCCACTGCTCAGTCTCCACCCAGAAAGAGTCAGAAACACCACAGCAAATTTAGAAGTGGTATGTATGCCGTAAATGACAACAGATTTAAGAAATTAACATGAAAGGAATCCAGCAGAGACCTTGCAAGTGTCTACCTCTGGGGCTAGCTGCGCAGTGGCTGAGAGGTGTGTGGTGTGTGTGCGGCGGCAGGACGAGGTGGTGCTGCTGGTGCGGCGTGTGGCGCGCAACTTCCGCGGCAGCGGCGGCTCCGGGTCGGCGTCGGCGTCGGGCAGCGGCGCCGGCAGCAGCGACGACGCGGGCGGCGGGGGCGGCGGGGGCGGCTGCGGCCAGGGCGAGGCGGAGGGCATCGCCATGGCCGTGGTGTCGCCCGCCGTGTCCTGACACCGGCCCGCCACGCCGGCGGCTGCGGCGGCGGCGGCGGCAGGGGCGGCGGCCAGCCCCACGGCGGGAGAGCCGCCGCCTCCGCCCCACGGCCTCGTCTCGTCCGCTTCCACCCCCAAGAAGTACCCTCCGCCGCCCCCGCCTCCGCCCCCACCGGCGTTGCCACAGAACAAGCACCACAGCCTGCCCCGCCGCGCCAAGACGACAGAGCAGCCGCGCGGACACCACCATCACCACCACCACCAGGCGAGTCCCAGACCCCGCTCCTAGCTGCAGCCCTTAAGGCCACTGCTGTGAAGTCCAAGATTCACTGACGAAATCCTTGTACACGGTGTCCCAGGAAGAATCCATACAAATTATAAAAATTGCATGTACGCACGAGTGTGTGAGTGCATGCGCGCGCGAGTGTGTGTGTGTGTGTGTGTGTGTGTGTGTGTGTGTGTGTGTGTGTGTGTGTGTGTGTGCGTGTGTGTGTTCGTCGCACACCTCCTCCTAAAGCACATAACCTATTTCAAGCAACCTTGGTACATTTATACCTTCATGTATCTTACTGTCAGACGACAATCGCTGTTGGGGTACGAAGCACGTAGCTATCAAATGAGTGGGACTGAAAAAGAAGCGTAGCCAGCGACTCGTCGATTCCCAGACTTTATTTTATTTATTATTATTATTTGTTGAGAATGAGAGCACTTAGCGACTTGCAACAAACCTTACTTAAAATTTTGTCTTGCTGACAAAGCCTCCACAATGAGGAAAGGAAAAATGTTTATCGCTCACTATCTTCTCCGCTGTTTATGCAGTAAAAGTGCCACATGAGACATGAAGTTAAAATTTATTACTTTTTTTGAAACTTCCTGACAGATTAAAACTGTGTGCCGAACCGACACTCGAACTCGGGACCTTTGCCTTTCGCGGGCAAGTGCTCTGCCAACTGAGCTACCCAAACACGACTCACGCCCCGTCCTCACAGCCGTACTTCTGAGAGTATCTCGTCTCCTACCTTCCAAAACTTTGCAGGGGAGTTTCTGTAAAGTCTGGAAGGTAGGAGGCGAGATACTGGCAGAAGTAAGGCTCTGAGGACGGGGCGTGAGTCGTGCTTGGGTAACTCGGCCGGCACAGTAGCTCAGCGTGTTCGGTCAGACGGTTAGCTGCCATCTGTAATAAAAAAAACTGAGTGAATGGATCATAACGAACTTCAAAGGGCGTCTGGGGACGTCCGCCACGAACAAATGCAACGAACTATAACGAACAAAATGGAAAAAGGTGGTAGAGCACTTGCCCGCCAAAGGCAAACGTCCCGAGCTCGAGTCTCGGTAGGGCACACAGTTTTAATCTGCCAGGAAGTTTCATATCAGCGCACACTCGCTGCAGAGTGAAAATCTCATTCTATTACTTTTTTTTAGCAACTGTATTCGCAATAGCCGGCCGCTGTGGCCGAGCGGTTCTAGGCGCTTCAGTCAGGAACCGCGCTGCTGCTAGGGTCGCAGTTTCGAATACTGTCTCGGACATGGATGTGTGTGATGTCCTTAGGTTAGTTAGGTTTAAGTAGTTCTATGTCTAGGGGACTGATGACCTCAGATGTAAAGTCCCATAGTGTTTAGAGCCATTTGAACCATTTTCATTCGCTTACATTTTACAGACAGTTTACAATCATACCACTGAATGTAGGTCGAAAGTTATATCAGCATACAACACATGGTTCAGGAGGTATGTCATAAACAATGAGATGCGTGAAAAACTGCCGCATCACGCATGACGTTTAAATGTATTAATTCGTTGCTACTTACTCTATTCGCAATAAATTTCGAACACAATAACCACATATGCCGCTGAATGTACTGAATGCACCGACAACATCATATCAAAGTACGACACATGGTTTAGGAGGTATGAGATCATAAACGATAAGATGCGTAAAAATTGCAACATCGTGCATGACGTTTGTATTTATTACTTCTTTGATGCTAACACCATTGGCAACGTTTTTTCCAGACAGTATCCACGTATTCCCTGTGAATGTATCTATAAAATTACACTACTGGCAATTAAAATTGCTACACCAAGAAGAAATGCGCATGGTAATCGGGTATTCATTGGACAAATATATTATACTAAAACTGACATGTGATTACATTTTCACGCAATTTGGGTGCATAGATCCAGTGAAATCAGTACCCACAACAACCACCTCTGGCCGTAATAATGGTCAAACAGAGCTTGGATGGCGTGTACAGGTGCAGCTGCCCATGCAGCTTCAACACGATACCACAGTTCATCAAGGGTAGTGACTGGCATATTGTGACAAGCCAGTTGCTGGGCCACCATTGATCCGACGTTTTCAGTTGGTGAGAGATCTGGGCAATGTGGTGGCCAAGGCTGCAGTGGAACATTTTCTGTATACAGAAAAGGCCCGTACGGGATCTACAACATGCGGTCGTGCATCATCCTGCTGAAATGTAAGGTTTCACAGGGATCGAATGATGGGTAGATCCAAGGGTCGTAACACATCTGAAATGTAACGTCCACTGTTCAAAGTGCCGTCAATGCGAACAAGAGGTGACCGAGACGTGTAACCAATGGCACCCCATACCATCACGCCGGCTGATACGCCAGTATGGCGATGACGAATACACGCTTCCAATGTACGTTCACCGCCATGTACAGAGTAAACCACAGCAAGCGCTGCTGTCTGTAAAGCAGCGTCAAAGGTAACTGCAGCCATGGTCTCCGAGCTGATAGTCCATGCTGCTGCAAACGTCGTCGAACTGTCGTGCAGATGGTTGCTGTATTGCAAACGTTCCCATCTGTTGACTCAGGGATCGAGACATGGCTGCACGATCCGTTACAGCCATGCGGATAAAATACCTGTCATCTCGACTGGTACTGATACGAGGCCGCTGGGATCCAGCACTGCGTTCCGTATTACCCTCCTGAAGCCGCCGATTCCATATTCTGCTAACAGTCATTGGATCTCGACCAACGCTAGCAGCAGTGTCGCGATACGATAAACAGCAATCGCGATAGCCTATAATCCGACCTTTATCAAAGTCGGAAACGTAATGGTACGCATTTCTCCTCTTTACACGGGGCATCACAACAATGTTTCACCAGGTAACGCCGTTCAACTGCTGTTTGTGTATGAGAAACCGGTTGGAAACTTTCCTTATGTCAGCATGCTCTGAAAAGCTAATCATTTGCATATCACAGCATCTTCTTCCTGTCGGTTAAATTTCGCATCTGTAGCACGTCATCTTCGTGGTGTAGCAGTTTTAATGGCCAGCAGTGTATATAACTGTACGACTCATAGTTCGGAAGAGAAGACGTCATAAACATTAATCACAACGCCAGGCACTGCGTGGTACGTGTGTGGACGCACAGTATAAAAAAATACCTAGACAATTCCAGTTTTCTCCGATACTTTTCGGTATGCATGAATGTAACAGGAACATATGCACTATGCTGAATGTTTTCCAAGAAATAACACACTTAAACAGTGCAACATGCGTTTTACGAAGTACCAGCTGAAAAAAATATGTATTTTTAAAACGTTCTTCTCTAAGCATTATCGTACACTTCACAATAGACATGTTGTACAGTCTGCAATAAATGTTTCAATATCCCACCGTCAACTTCAACGCATTTGTGCTCTCCTTACAGAACATGTTCTGTTACTTTTCTGAGAGCCTCCGCGCGTTCTCTAATGAGGGCAGCAGAGTACGTGAATGCGATCAAGCAGTTCATCTCGCGGATTCAGCTTTCGTTTGTACACCTATGAACTTTTATTATTATTTAGCGCATGATTCACAAAATTATATTTTATATTTACGTACAATGAATTTGGTACAAGATAAGATAAAATGATACGAATTATTGCTGGCAAATATGGAAATTCCCGTTACAAACTTTTAGGACTTGTAGAGAGAAGTGAGTAAATAACATTCTGAATAGCAACCCATTGCCGGCCTGTGTGGCCGTGCAGTTCTAGGCGCTTCAGTCTGGAACCGCGTGATCGCTACGGTCGCAGGTTCGAATCCTGCCTCGGGCGTGGATGTGTGTGATGTCCTTAAGATGTTTAGGTTTAAGTAGTTCTAAGTTCTAGGGGACTGATGACCACAAATGTCAAGTCCCATAGTGCTCAGAGACAACTGAACCATTTGAACCACGCAACTCATGTCCGAAAACGTTCCGTTTCACGTGTTTCACTCATCCAGCTCTACTTGAGGAACTGAATCATGGGTGATGTAGTACAATTATTAGGTAACAAGCCGAAAGGAAACATAATGAAACAGATTTTTATCAATTAAGCAGATTTGTCCGTATAAACACGTAAACATTTTGTGTTTACATTATTCCAAAACAAAAAGAAAGAACCCAGCGTATCGCACGTATAGAGCAGTACTGACGCATTAAAACAGCGGCTCGATGTGGTGACCACCATTGTTGTTACAGACATTGCCCCTACGGAGCATGTTCTGGTACACATTCTCCACCTCACCTGGTGCCTCTTCAGTTTCTAGCGTAGCAGCCAGATCTTCTCCTGTCTCTACAGGAGTCTCGTAAATTAAACTTTTTTGGAAGGCAGAGGGTAAGTGACAGCAGGAGAGCGTCTGGCGTGGTATACGTCATCCTGTCTACTCTATTGCATATCAGGACAAGCAACTCTGAGATCTTTCTCTTTCCCTCAGCACACGTGGACGCGATGTACACCTGAAACGAAACAGTCGTAAAAACGGAAAGGCGACGTTTCCGGTCATGGGTCCGTATTCAAAGTACTGTGTACTCACTCCCTTCCAGAAGTCTGTAACGAGGATTCCCGAAAACCCTGCTTAGCGCGTGATCATTCGGCATACTTCATTACGTCATGCTGCCAGAGATTGTGTTCATATCTTTGCTGGTGGCAGCACCGCTCTCTTACGAAGACATACCACTCAATGCATTTGCCTATGTCTTCTCAGCAACAAGAACTCGCTTCCATTCACTACTAACGACAAGAGGACACGACAGTCGGATTTTTATAAATTTTTTATATTTATGGTTCGTGAAGTTCAGAACTCAAAAATCAATCATCCAAAACAATTCGATGCAACTCTCAAAATTCTCGAGAAAATCGATTTTGAAATTTTTCAAGCTTCATTAATTCCGTAAGCTAAGGCAAGTATGTCGACAGGCAGCTTAGCTCTGTGATAGAGTGCTCCCATCGGTGTCTTGCTCCGATTCTCAGCTGGTGCACATTTATAAACGGAGGTGCAAGTCCTACGAGCATTTTAGTGAAGAGTAAAATATACAAAGAAGAAAAAATATCGGTTGCGATCGAGGCTGTTAATTGATGGAGTTCTGGTTCGAGTCTCATTTAGCCCATTATCTTTTTGTTCGTTTTTTCCTCCTTCATTTCGAATACCTGTCATTTAAATATAAAATTAATCAAATATATTCTATATTTACGGATTATTGCGTCGGTTCACGGAGGAACGAACACATATTAAATACTCGAATACATAGTATTAATGATCCATGTTACAGTATATTCAAATATTAAAACTGTATAAATGTATAAACCAAAAATATATTTTACAAATGAATAATGGCGCAGGCTACTATATCATATGGACAAATGGGTGAATGCGAGGAACAGGCCGAGAAAGGAGGAGGGTGAAAGAAATGGTTCAAATGGTTCTAAGCACTATGGGACATCTGAGGTCATCATTTCTCTAGACTTAGAACTACTTAAACCTAACTAACCTAAGGACATCACGCACATCCATGCCCGAGGCAGGATTCGAACCTGCGACCGCAGCAGCAGCTCGGTTCCGGACTGAAGCGCCTACAACCGCTCGGCCACAGCGGCCAGCAGGGAGAAAGAAGCCTACGGAATGTTTGTGTGGAACAGTCATAGAAAGCTTATTATCTAAAACCGAGAGAAATAATAAACGACTGCTGCTACTTCATTAAGGACGAGTAATTCAACTGTGTTTCGTCATTAAGGTCAAGATTCTTTGATTAATAAACACTAGTCAAAGATTCATGACATAGTCCCTAATGACAAAATAAAGTTCCACTATTCACCCTTATTAAAGTAGCACCAGCCAGTTATTATTCCTCTCGCAATTAGATAATAAACTTGTTATAACTGTTCCTCACACACATCCCACAGACTTTTTTTCTCCCTCTCCCCTCCCCCTCTTTTTCGGCCTGTTCGTCACATTCAGGGTGCACATATGACATAGTATCCCGTGTCGTTATTCACTTGAGCAACGTATTTGGTTTATACAATACATTCGTATAGTTTTAATACTTCCGTATACTGTAATACAAAATCTATTTCTTCAGAGTCTGTTTGGGTACTACATTATGCTCGTGTTTTGTATCAACATAGTCATAAAAGGTCACATTTATTTGTACAACAAATTTTTCACAGCTATGAACTCTCGCTGAAGTTGCGTGGACTATCTGGTTAGTATTAAGTTATCTGTCGATGGCCTAAGAAACCGAAAGCCGGTTCATAACGAACTGTAAAATAAATATTATTATGGAACCTTAATGCTGTGTATTAAGATTTTTAAAATTTGTGTTAATTAATGCATATCTGTCATTTTATGAAAATACAAGTCTTTTTTTTTACGTCTAATTAAGCACCGCGCGGGTAGCCACGCAGTCTAGGGCGCATTGTCACGGTCCACGGGACTCCCCCCGTCGGAGGTTCGAGTCCTCCCTCGGGTATGGGTGTATGTGTTGTCCTTAGCGTAAGTTAGTTTAAGTTAGATTAAGTAGTGCGTAAGCTTGGGGACCGATGACCTCAGCATTTAGGTCCCATAAGACCTTACCACATATTTCCAGAAATGTTCTAATTAAGTATCACATACAAAACTCCAGCTTTCATTCCAAATACAAATTCTTAACAAAGGATCGTTCCAATTCTTAAAAAGATACGAATTTTTTCATCTTTATGTATATTACTCTACACGGAAATGCTCCTTCACAATCGTTACCGTAGGCGCGTCCACAATGGACGTATTTCGTTAAGTTACAATTCCTTGAACAAGGGCGGCCAACAATGCAATGCAGTGCTAATATCAACACCGTTAATACATTTACCTTCTAGTACATCTTGTACTGAAGCTCAAAAGGAAGTTCCTCCTATAATGTCTTTCATACGAACAGTTGCGCTCCGAGGAATAAAACTTGTTCATTGTCCAGAGAGTGTAAAGCTAACTTTACAGAACCAGTGTTATACCATAGTTGGACGCGCTCTATCATTCAGCTTAAATTTACATGAAATATGGAAAATGAGATGTTCTCAATAAAGGTACAGTGTCTGTGTACCTCAGTTCGAACATGTAACCAGATACATATCAAGTTCACTGGGAGCTGAGGATGATATGGCAGTACAATGAGATGCCATACTTAATTGGGGGGAGGGGGGGGGGGCGTATTAAATCGATCCTAGCCGTATAAGTATGGGTTCTGCGGCTTCTGGAAGTTTCCCCACATTCATTCAGCAGAATGCTGGGCATGGCTTCCAGTTCGAATATACAACCTAAAATATATGGTTTTCAATACGTATTACTTCAACTTTATTTATTGCATGCAACATTAAATGTAGAAGACACGAAGGTAATGAGATAGCTCCACGAAAGAGATCAGATTTATATGAGAAAATCAAGTGCAATATAAAGCTTCTATTTTGAACAGTCATCTTTTAAAGTTTATTCCTTGCCTAACTTTCGAGGTCAATGATACGGTTTAAGTGGATGTTGTTGTAGATATCCAACAAGATTTTGTAGATCGTTCTGAGGTTGTATTTCTTCCTATTTCAGATTCTTAATTTTCCGTAATAATCTACGACACAGGAACGAATATTTCTTTAGTAAATATTACTAACTTGTCAGTTACATGTTGGGTTTAATCATATTAGGATATAATTCCTTATTACTGAAAACCAAAAATAATCGTCCACAATCATTTTTACGATATAAAGATAGACTGAAGAGTCAAAACATTACGAGCACTGCGAGAATGAGGGCAGCCTGGCCGCGTTGGGGACACATGAGCAAATTGGGAAATCCACAGCCATAAACTACTTTGACAATGGGCAGACTGTTATGGCCTGGCACATATAAACGAGCGTTTAGAAACGGCAATGCTCGGCGGTTGTTTGCTAGTTACTGTCGTGAGCGTCTATAGAAACTGACTGAAGGACGGTAAAACGAGGAATACGACACAACGTGTTGGATATCCACGTCTCATCACATAAGGTGGAGGTCTGAGGCTAGCCCGCTCTGTAAAGCAGGATAGAGGATGATCTGTGGCAGAACTGATAAAATAATAAGATGCTAGCGTTGGCACAAATGCTTAGTAGCACATTGTTTAGAACACATTGTTGAACATGCTGCTCCGCAGCAGGTAGCCCCCACGTTGACCCCCGGGCAGCGTCAATTACAACTGCAGTTGGCACAGGATCGTCAAGAAAGACCGTGGATCAATGGAAACGCATAGCTTTGTAGGATATATCACATTTCTTGTTGCACTAAGTCGGTGGTCGTGTCCGGATACGACACCATTCAGACGAATGGCTAATCAAACATATATCACACCATGGACGCAAACTGGTGATGAAGGTATTAAGCTATGGGGCTGTGGGGGATATTCACATGGGCCTCCATTAGATTAGATTAGATTTACTTTCATTCCAATTGATCCGCAGTGAGAAGGTCCTCCATGATGTAGAACATGTCAGAAAAACAACAACACATTACAAATATTTACAACTCAAACAAATAAGTTAATGTACCATTCCACAGGTCCCAAGCGGAATGATCGTCATTTTTTAATGAACACTATATGAAAGGATCATTTTACAAATACTAATGCACTGAATTTAAAATAAAGAAAGCTTTTTTATTTATTTATAAAGTAATAAATGTGTAATACAACTACTATTTGTGTTGTTGTTGTTGTTGTTGTTGTCTTGAGTCCTGAGACTGGTTTGATGCAGCTCTCCATGCTACTCTATCCTGCGCAAGCCTCTTCATCTCCCAGTACCTACTGCAACCTACATCCTTCTGAATCTGCTTAGTGTATTCATCTCTTGGTCTACCTCTACGATTTTTACCCTCCACGCTGCCCTCCAATGCTAAATTTGTGATCCCTTGATGCCTCAGAACATGTCCTACCAACCGATCCCTTCTTCTAGTCAAGTTGTTCCACAAACTTCTCTTCTCCCCAATCCTATTCAATGCCTCCTCGTTAGTTATGTGATCTACCCATCTAATCTTCAGCATTCTTCTGTAGCATCACCTTTCGAAAGCTTCTATTCTCTTCTTGTCCAAACCAGTTATCGTCCATGTTTCACTTCCATACATGGCTACACTCCATACAAATACTTTCAGAAACGACCTCCTGATACATAAATCTATATTCGATGTTAACAAATTTCTCTTCTTCAGAAACGCTTTTCTTGCCATTGCCAGTCTACATTTTTTATCCTCTCTACTTCGACCATCATCAGTTATTTTGCTCCCCAAATAGCAAAACTCCTTTACTACTTTAAGTGTCTCATTTCCTAATCTAATTCGCTCAGCATCACCCGATTTAATTTGACTACATTCCATTATCCTCGTTTTGCTTTTGTTGATGTTCATCTTATATCCTCCTTTCAAGACACTGTCCATTGCGTTCAACTGCTCTTCTAAGTCCTTTGCCGTCTCTGACAGAATTACAATGTCATCGGCGAACCTCAAAGTTTTTACTTCTTCTCCATGAATTTTAATACCTACTCCAAATTTTTCTTTTGTTTCCTTTGCTGCTTGCTCAATATACAGATTGAATAACATCGGGGAGAGGCTACAGCCCTGTCTCACTCCTTTCCCAACCACTGCTTCCCTTTCATGCCCCTCGACTCATATGACTGCCATCTGGTTTCTGTACAAATTGTAAATAGCCTTTCGCTACCTGTATTTTACCCCTGCCACCTTCAGAATTTGAAAAAGAGTATTCCAGTCAACATTGTCAAAAGCTTTCTCTAAGTCTACAAATGCTAGAAACGTAGGTTTGCCTTTTCTTAATCTTTCTTCTAAGATAAGTCGTAAGGTCAGTATTGCCTCACGTGTTCCAACATATCTACGGAATCCAAACTGATCTTCCCCAAGGTCCGCATCTACCAGTTTTTCCACTTGTCTGTAAAGAATTCGCGTTAGTATTTTGCAGCTGTGACTTTTTAAACTGATAGTTCGGTAATTTTCACATCTGTCAGCACCTGCTCTCTTTGGGATTTGGAGTTATTATATTCTTCTTGAAGTCTGAGGGTATTTCGCCTGTCTCATACATCTTGCTCACCAGATGGTAGAGTTTTGTCAGGACTGGCTCTCCCAAGGCCGTCAGTAGCTCTAATGAAATGTTGTCTACTCCGGGGGCCTTGTTTCGTCTTAGGTCTTTCAGTGCTCCGTCAAACTCTTCACGCAGTATCTTATCTCCCATTTCGTCTTCATCTACATCCTCTTCCATTTCCATAATATTGTCCTCAAGTACATCGCCCTTGTATAAATCTTCTATATTCTCCTTCCAACTTTCCGCCTTCCCTTCTTTGCTTAGAACCGGGTTTCCTTCTGAGCTCTTGATATTCATACAAGTGGTTCTCTTCTCTACAAAGGTCTCTTTAATTACCTGTAGGCAGTATCTATCTTACCCCTAGTGAGATAAGCTTCTACATCCTTACATTTGTCCTCTAGCCATCACTGCTTAGTCATTTTGCACTTCCTGTCAATCTCATTTTTGAGACGTTTGTATTCCTTTGTGCCTGCTTCATTTACTGCATTTCATATTTTCTCTTTTCATCAATTAAATTCCATATTTCTTCTGTTACCCAAGGATTTCTAGCAGCCGTCGTCTTTTTACCTACTTTATCCTCTGCTGCCTTCACTACTTCACCCCTCAGAGCTATCCATTCTTCTTCTACTGTGTTTCTTTCCCCCATTCCTGTCAATTGTTCCCTTATGCTCTCCTTGAAACTCTGTACAACCTCTGGTTCTTTCAGCTTATCCAGATCCCATGTCCTTAAATTCCCACCTTTTTGCAGTTTCTTCAGTTTTAACCTACAGGTCATAACCAATAGATTGTGGTCAGAGTCCACATCTGCCCCTGGAAATGTCCTACAATTTAAAACCTGATTCCTAAATCTCTGTCTTACCATTATATAATCTATCTGATACCTTTTAGTATCTCCAGGGTTCTTCCATGTATACAACCTTCTTTTATGATTCTTGAATCAAGTGTTAGCTATGATCAAGTTATGCTTTGTGCAAAATTCTACCAAGCGGTTTCCTCTTTCATTTCTTAGCCCCAATCCATAATCACCTACTATGTTTCCTTCTCTCCCTTTTCCTACTGACGAATTCCAGTCACCCATGACTATTTTATTTTCTTCTCCCTTCACTACCTGAATAATTTCTTTTATCTCGTCATACATTTCATCAATTTCTTCATCATCTGCAGAGCTAGTTGGCATATAAACTTGTACTACTGTGGTAGGTGTGGGCTTCGTATCTATCTTGGCCACAATAATGCGTTCAGTATGCTGTTTGTAGTAGCTTACCCGCACTCCTATTTTTTAAATTCATTATTAAACCTACTCCTGCATTACCCCTATTTGATTTTGTATTTATAACCCTGTATTCACCTGACCAGAAGTCTTGTTCGTCCTGCCACCGAACTTCACTAATTCCCACTATATCTAACTTTAAGCTATCCATTTCCCTTTTTAAATTTTCTAACCTACCTGCCCGATTAAGGGATCTGACATTCCACGCTCCGATCCGTAGAACGCCAGTTTTCTTTCTCCTGATAACGACATCCTCCTGAGTAGTCCCCGCCCAGAGGAAGCCGCTTGGTAGAATTTTGCACAGAGCATAACTTAATCATAGCTAACACTTGGTTCAAGAATCATAAAAGAAGAATGAGATTTTCACTCTGCAGCGGAGTGTGCGCTGATATGAAACTTCCTGGCAGATTAAAACTGTGTGCCCGAGCGAGACTCGAACTCGGGACCTTTGCCTTTCGCGGGCAAGCGCTCTACCATCTGAGCTACCGAAGCACGACTCACGCCCGGTACTCACAGCTTTACTTCTGCCAGTATCCGTCTCCTACCTTCCAAACTTTACAGAAGCTCTCCTGCGAAACTTGCAGAACTAGCACTCCTGAAAGAAAGGATATTGCGGAGACATGGCTTAGCCACAGCCTGGGGGATGTTTCCAGAATGAGATTTTCACTCTGCAGCGGAGTGTGCGCTGATATGAAACTTCCTGGCAGATTAAAACTGTGTGCCCGACCGAGACTCGAACTCGGGACCTTCGCCTTTCGCGGGCAAGCGCTCTACCATCTGAGCTACCGAAGCACAGTTTTAATCTGCCAGGAAGTTTCATATCAGCGCACACTCCGCTGCAGAGTGAAAATCTCATTCTGGAAACATCCCCCAGGCTGTGGCTAAGCCATGTCTCCGCAATATCCTTTCTTTCAGGAGTGCTAGTTCTGCAAGTTTCGCAGGAGAGCTTCTGTAAAGTTTGGAAGGTAGGAGACGGATACTGGCAGAAGTAAAGCTGTGAGTACCGGGCGTGAGTCGTGCTTCGGTAGCTCAGATGGTAGAGCGCTTGCCCGCGAAAGGCAAAGGTCCCGAGTTCGAGTCTCGGTCGGGCACACAGTTTTAATCTGCCAGGAAGTTTCATATCAGCGCACACTCCGCTGCAGAGTGAAAATCTCATTCTGGAAACATCCCCCAGGCTGTGGCTAAGCCATGTCTCCGCAATATCCTTTCTTTCAGGAGTGCTAGTTCTGCAAGTTTCGCAGGAGAGCTTCTGTAAAGTTTGGAAGGTAGGAGACGGATACTGGCAGAAGTAAAGCTGTGAGTACCGGGCGTGAGTCGTGCTTCGGTAGCTCAGATGGTAGAGCGCTTGCCCGCGAAAGGCAAAGGTCCCGAGTTCGAGTCTCGGTCGGGCACACAGTTTTAATCTGCCAGGAAGTTTCATATCAGCGCACACTCCGCTGCAGAGTGAAAATCTCATTCTGGAAACATCCCCCAGGCTGTGGCTAAGCCATGTCTCCGCAATATCCTTTCTTTCAGGAGTGCTAGTTCTGCAAGTTTCGCAGGAGAGCTTCTGTAAAGTTTGGAAGGTAGGAGACGGATACTGGCAGAAGTAAAGCTGTGAGTACCGGGCGTGAGTCGTGCTTCGGTAGCTCAGATGGTAGAGCGCTTGCCCGCGAAAGGCAAAGGTCCCGAGTTCGAGTCTCGGTCGGGCACACAGTTTTAATCTGCCAGGAAGTTTCATATCAGCGCACACTCCGCTGCAGAGTGAAAATCTCATTCTGGAAACATCCCCCAGGCTGTGGCTAAGCCATGTCTCCGCAATATCCTTTCTTTCAGGAGTGCTAGTTCTGCAAGTTTCGCAGGAGAGCTTCTGTAAAGTTTGGAAGGTAGGAGACGGATACTGGCAGAAGTAAAGCTGTGAGTACCGGGCGTGAGTCGTGCTTCGGTAGCTCAGATGGTAGAGCGCTTGCCCGCGAAAGGCAAAGGTCCCGAGTTCGAGTCTCGGTCGGGCACACAGTTTTAATCTGCCAGGAAGTTTCATATCAGCGCACACTCCGCTGCAGAGTGAAAATCTCATTCTGGAAACATCCCCCAGGCTGTGGCTAAGCCATGTCTCCGCAATATCCTTTCTTTCAGGAGTGCTAGTTCTGCAAGTTTCGCAGGAGAGCTTCTGTAAAGTTTGGAAGGTAGGAGACGGATACTGGCAGAAGTAAAGCTGTGAGTACCGGGCGTGAGTCGTGCTTCGGTAGCTCAGATGGTAGAGCGCTTGCCCGCGAAAGGCAAAGGTCCCGAGTTCGAGTCTCGGTCGGGCACACAGTTTTAATCTGCCAGGAAGTTTCATATCAGCGCACACTCCGCTGCAGAGTGAAAATCTCATTCTGGAAACATCCCCCAGGCTGTGGCTAAGCCATGTCTCCGCAATATCCTTTCTTTCAGGAGTGCTAGTTCTGCAAGTTTCGCAGGAGAGCTTCTGTAAAGTTTGGAAGGTAGGAGACGGATACTGGCAGAAGTAAAGCTGTGAGTACCGGGCGTGAGTCGTGCTTCGGTAGCTCAGATGGTAGAGCGCTTGCCCGCGAAAGGCAAAGGTCCCGAGTTCGAGTCTCGGTCGGGCACACAGTTTTAATCTGCCAGGAAGTTTCATATCAGCGCACACTCCGCTGCAGAGTGAAAATCTCATTCTGGAAACATCCCCCAGGCTGTGGCTAAGCCATGTCTCCGCAATATCCTTTCTTTCAGGAGTGCTAGTTCTGCAAGTTTCGCAGGAGAGCTTCTGTAAAGTTTGGAAGGTAGGAGACGGATACTGGCAGAAGTAAAGCTGTGAGTACCGGGCGTGAGTCGTGCTTCGGTAGCTCAGATGGTAGAGCGCTTGCCCGCGAAAGGCAAAGGTCCCGAGTTCGAGTCTCGGTCGGGCACACAGTTTTAATCTGCCAGGAAGTTTCATATCAGCGCACACTCCGCTGCAGAGTGAAAATCTCATTCTGGAAACATCCCCCAGGCTGTGGCTAAGCCATGTCTCCGCAATATCCTTTCTTTCAGGAGTGCTAGTTCTGCAAGTTTCGCAGGAGAGCTTCTGTAAAGTTTGGAAGGTAGGAGACGGATACTGGCAGAAGTAAAGCTGTGAGTACCGGGCGTGAGTCGTGCTTCGGTAGCTCAGATGGTAGAGCGCTTGCCCGCGAAAGGCAAAGGTCCCGAGTTCGAGTCTCGGTCGGGCACACAGTTTTAATCTGCCAGGAAGTTTCATATCAGCGCACACTCCGCTGCAGAGTGAAAATCTCATTCTGGAAACATCCCCCAGGCTGTGGCTAAGCCATGTCTCCGCAATATCCTTTCTTTCAGGAGTGCTAGTTCTGCAAGTTTCGCAGGAGAGCTTCTGTAAAGTTTGGAAGGTAGGAGACGGATACTGGCAGAAGTAAAGCTGTGAGTACCGGGCGTGAGTCGTGCTTCGGTAGCTCAGATGGTAGAGCGCTTGCCCGCGAAAGGCAAAGGTCCCGAGTTCGAGTCTCGGTCGGGCACACAGTTTTAATCTGCCAGGAAGTTTCATATCAGCGCACACTCCGCTGCAGAGTGAAAATCTCATTCTGGAAACATCCCCCAGGCTGTGGCTAAGCCATGTCTCCGCAATATCCTTTCTTTCAGGAGTGCTAGTTCTGCAAGTTTCGCAGGAGAGCTTCTGTAAAGTTTGGAAGGTAGGAGACGGATACTGGCAGAAGTAAAGCTGTGAGTACCGGGCGTGAGTCGTGCTTCGGTAGCTCAGATGGTAGAGCGCTTGCCCGCGAAAGGCAAAGGTCCCGAGTTCGAGTCTCGGTCGGGCACACAGTTTTAATCTGCCAGGAAGTTTCATATCAGCGCACACTCCGCTGCAGAGTGAAAATCTCATTCTGGAAACATCCCCCAGGCTGTGGCTAAGCCATGTCTCCGCAATATCCTTTCTTTCAGGAGTGCTAGTTCTGCAAGTTTCGCAGGAGAGCTTCTGTAAAGTTTGGAAGGTAGGAGACGGATACTGGCAGAAGTAAAGCTGTGAGTACCGGGCGTGAGTCGTGCTTCGGTAGCTCAGATGGTAGAGCGCTTGCCCGCGAAAGGCAAAGGTCCCGAGTTCGAGTCTCGGTCGGGCACACAGTTTTAATCTGCCAGGAAGTTTCATATCAGCGCACACTCCGCTGCAGAGTGAAAATCTCATTCTGGAAACATCCCCCAGGCTGTGGCTAAGCCATGTCTCCGCAATATCCTTTCTTTCAGGAGTGCTAGTTCTGCAAGTTTCGCAGGAGAGCTTCTGTAAAGTTTGGAAGGTAGGAGACGGATACTGGCAGAAGTAAAGCTGTGAGTACCGGGCGTGAGTCGTGCTTCGATAGCTCAGATGGTAGAGCGCTTGCCCGCGAAAGGCAAAGGTCCCGAGTTCGAGTCTCGGTCGGGCACACAGTTTTAATCTGCCAGGAAGTTTCATCATAAAAGAAGGTTGTATACATGGAAGAATCCTCGAGATACTAAAAGGTATCACGTTTATGTTTTAGTCACCAAATTTGTCTGACCTGAATCGAATGGCACACCTGGAACTGTACCGGGCGTCAGCTCAACACCCGCAAACAGCCAACTCGTAATTTAACGGAATACAGCGATCTGTGCTTAGAAATTAGATGCCTCGGGAAACTCAGCAAGGCCACGTCGCATCCAACCCACAGAGTCGCTACTGTTCAAAATGGTTCAAATGGCTCTGAGCACTATGGGACTTAACTTCTGAGGTCATCAGTCCCCTAGAACTTAGAACTACTTAAACCTAACTAACCTAAGGACATCACACACATCCATGCCCGAGGCAGGATTCGAACCTGCCACCGTAGCGGCCGTGTGGTTCCAGACTGTAGCACCTAGAACCGCTCGACCACCCTGGCCGGCCAGTCGTTACTGTACTGGATTCCCTAGGTGGAGCAACGCGCTGATCAGCACTTGCTGATAAATAATGTTTTGGGTTGGCAGTATGATAAAAGCCTTGGGACACCTCTTAGTATTGTGACGGACGCACTTTTAACCGGCATAGTACAGTAGCTCAACGTGGTATGGACTCAATAAGTCGTTAGAAGCCCCTGTAGGAACACTGAACCATGCTCCCTCTACAGCTGTCCATAATTGCTAAAGTGTAACAGGTGGAGGTTCTCAGGCACGAACTTACCTCTTGATTATGCCCCATGGATGTTCGATGGGATTCATGTCAGGCAATCTGGATGGCCAAACCATTTACTAGAATTGCCCTGAATGTTCTTCATACCAATCGTGAAGAACTGTGGTTCAGTGACATTGTTCATTGTCACCCATAAAAATTTCATTGTTGATGGGAACATGAATCCCATGAATGGCTGCAGGATGGTCTCCAAGTAGCCAAACAGAGCACAGGATGCTGTCCATTTCACTAGACACAGACCATACCATTGTGAAGCCACCAGCAGCTTACACAGTGCCTTGTTGACAACTTGGGTCGACTGGTTCCTGTGAACTGCACCACAGTCTGAAACGTCCAAAAATGGTTCAAATGGCTCTGAGCACTATGGAACTTAACTGCTGAGGACATTAGTCCCCTAGAAAACCTAACTAACCTAAGGATTTCACACACCTCCATGCCCGAGGCAGGATTCGAACCTGCGACCGTAGCGATTTTGCGGTTCCAGACTGTAGCGCCTAGAACCGCAGGCCACCCCGGCCAGCTGTAACATCCCCTTAGAAAAATTTATGAATGACTGTGCTGATAAACCTCTTACATTATTTGATTTTCAAACAGTTGAGCAGAACTGAATGTACTCAGACAGTTCGCTCTTTGCCTATTCTGATCAACACTAAACTGACGCACAATATTTTTAGCGCAACGCAGTCTGACTTTCAAAAATCCCTACAAAAGAATGGCCCTGACTAACAATAAACTATACCTTACATGAATCACTTACCTCACAAAAACCTTCGTTGCTCGAACTACTGCAATACAGCGGGCGCCAATATTGCCAGCTAAATAAAAGATTCTAACTACTGAAGGCACTAACTACTGATATGCATAGTTAGCAAATGAGAGATTTTGATAGAGAACAAACAATGTATTTACCTTAAGAATGTCCCAAAGTCATCATATATATATAAAATCAGTTCATGACATCCTGTCTTACAACTTTACTCTCTCTCATGGACACACGTCCAGATCATCCGCTCTCAAAATTCTGCCATTTCTCTCTCCACATCCACCACTGCTGACAGCTCACCTCCAACTGCGCAACGCTATACGCTGTTCAGATCCAACTGCCCAACACTACAATAGAGAATATTTCAACAACGCCAACCAGCCACAGACTGCGCACAGCACAGCCAGTGATTTTCAGACAAAGCGCTAGGTCACGTTACCAACATAAAAACCTAAACAGCCTACTTACAAGTCCAACCCTGCTATCAGCCATTACCATCGGAACTCGCAACTCATCTGATCAGGCCACGATTTTCCAGTCGTCTAGGGTCCAACCGATACGGTCAACAGCCCCAAGATAGGAAATGCAGGCGATGTTGTCTGCTGCCATACCTCATTAATGCCAAATTCCGCCGCACTGTCCTAACGGATACGTTCATCGTACATCCTACAGTGAATTGCTGCGGTTATTTCACCCAGTGTTGCTTGTCTGTCGCCACTAACAGTTCTACTCAAACGCCGCTGCTCTGAAGGCCGTCAGCCCTGCGTTGTCCGTGGTGAGAGGTAATGCCTGAAATTTGGTATTCTCGGCACACTCTTGACACTGTGGATCTCGGAATATTGAAGTCCGCAACGATTTCCAAAAAGGAACGTCCTGAGCGATTAAAGTACTCAGTAGTAAAGCCGCTTTATAAAAAGGGAGAAAGGGATAATGTAGATAATTTTAGACCTATTTCTATGCCATCAGTGTTTGCAAAAGTTATCGAAAAGGCTGTGTATGTAAGGTTAATTGCTCACTTTATATCACACGATTTGCTATCAAATGTACAGTTCGGCTTTAGAAGTCGTTTGACAACTGAAAATACTATATTCTCTTTTCTCTGTGAGGTATTGGATGGGATAAACAAAAAGTTTCGAACGCTTGGCGTATTTTTTGATTTAACAAAGGCATTTGACTGTGTTGATCTCACAATATTGCTGCAGAAGTCGGACCATTAGGAATAAGGGGAGTAGCTCACAATTGGTTCACCTCTTACTTCAGCAACAGGCAGCAAAAGGTCATTATTCACAATGTTGATAACGGCTGTGGTGTGGGATCTGAGTGGGGTACTGTCAAGTGGGGGATGCCCCAGGGATCAATGTTGGGGCCGCTCTTGTTCCTTATTTATATAAATGATATGTCGTCTAGTATTATGGGTAACTCTAAAATATTTCTGTTTGTTGATGACACTAGCATGGTAGTAAAGGATGTTGTATGCAACATTGACCTCAGTTCATGGCTTGTAGAAACTAAACTAACGTTAATTCACAGTTCAAATTCCTAGGTGTTCATAAAGATAGTAAGCTGTCGTGGAAAGCCCACGTTCTTAATACTGCCATTTTCACTATTCGAACGGTATCGAAAGTGAGTGATACTTCGACTTTGCTTATTTCTATTCACTTATGTCGTATGGTATTATGTTTTGGGTAACTCTTCTCATTCTAGAAGGATAATTTTGGCTCAGAAACGGGTGGTTCGGGCAATAAGTGGTGTGAGTTCACGAACCTCTTGTCGACCTCTGTTCACGAGTCTGGGTATTTTGACATTGGCCTCTCAATATGTATATTCCTTATTGTCGTTTCTTGTTGCTAATATTAGTTTATTTCCAACAATAAGCAGCTTTCACTATGTTAATACTCGACAGAAATCAAACCTCCATTTGGATCGGACTTCCTTAACTCTTGTGCAAAAAGGTGTGCAGTATACTGCTGCATCCATTTTAAATAAGCTACCACTCGAATTCAAAAAATCTTAGCAGTAATCCACGCGCTTTCAAATCGAAACTGAAGAGTTTCCTCATGGGTCACTCCTTTTATTCTGTCGAGGAGTTCCTTGAAAACTTAAGCTGATTCTCATTGTATTGCTGATAGCGTTTGCTTAAACTTATGGACTGATTTTCTTTCAGGTTCATGAACATTTACATTTATCTAGTATTACTTTTATGTTGTAAGTTCATGCACTGACACGTTGCATGACCATGGAGATTTGCTCCTCAATTTGGTCCTACGGAACTTGATATGTAAATAAATAAATAAATAAATAAATAAAAATCTATCTCCAACTACCGTTCCGCGTTCAAAGTCTGTTAATCCCCGTTGTGCGGCCGTAATAAAGTCGGAAACATTTTCACACGTATCACCTCAGCACAAATGACAGCTCTGCTAATGCACTATCCTTTTATACCTTGTGCACGCGATGCTACTGCCACCTGCATATGTGCGCCCCAAGACTTCTGTAACCTCAGTGTATATGTCCCTCTTCCTTTTGAAGTAAAGACGAGACATGTCACCTCGAGAGGAGCGATTGCAGTGTAACGGGTCTGTGCTGGTTGCCGCAGCCGCACCTGGTGGAGTACTTCGTGCCGCGCAGCGTCAGCGAGTTCAACCTGGCGGGTGTGGTGCCGCCGCCGCCGCAGCACGCAGCCGCCCTCGCCGCCCCCGCGACGCCCACGCCCGCACCACGGCCCTCCTCCGCCGCCTCCGTGCTGCGCGGCTCGTCGACGTCTGCGTCGCGCGGCTGCGAGGCGCGCTCGCGCGAGAAGATGGTGACATTCGAAGACGACCCCACCGTCACGCCGGCGCGCAAGGCGCTCGCCCTGGAGGACGTCTTCATGTGACGCCGCCGGCCCACGTTCGGCGCGGTCCTGCGCAGGCGCATCCTCTGATTCCAGCAGGTGTGGACTCCCTCTCCCACCTTAACAGTGCTCTGCCTGGCTGCCGATAGTGGTAACAATACCTTACCGTTGTTGTAGTCTTCAGTCCGAAGACTGGTATCATCGGCTCCTTAGCGAGCCTCTTCTGTGCAAGCCTCTTCATTTCTGCGTAACTGCTGCAAGCTGCATCCATTTGTTTATTTATTTAACCTCATGTGACTAGGGCCATCAGCCCCTCTCTTACATAGGACCACAGTTTCACATGTACAGTATTTTTTGACGTCATACTTTCCTAAGAAATAAATACTACTGGCCATTAAAATTGCTACACTACGAAGATGAAGTGCTACAGACGTGAAATTTAACCGACAGGAAGAAGATGCTGTGATATCCAAATGATTAACTTTTCAGAGCATTCGCACATGGTTGGCTCCGGTGGCGACACCTACAACATGAGAAAAGTTTCATACACAAACAGCAGTTGACCGGCGTCGCCACGTGAAACGTTATTGTGGTGCCTCGTGTAAGGAGGAGAAATGCGTATCATCACGTTTCCGACTTTGATAAAGGTCGGAATGTAGCCTATCGCAATTGCGGTTTATCGTATCGCGACATTTCTGTCCCCGTTCGTCAGGATCCAATCACTGTTAGCAGAATACGGAACCGGTGGGTTCAGGAGGATAATACGGAACGCCGTGCTGGATCCCAACGACCTCGTATCACTAGCAGTCGAGATGACAGACATCTTATCCGCAAGACTGTAACGGATCGTGCAGCCACATCGCGATCCCTGAGTCAATAGATGGGGACGTTAGCAAGACAACAACCATCTGCACGAACAGTTCGACGACGTTTGCAGCAGCATGGACTATCAGCTCGGAGACCATGGCTGCGGTTACCTTGACGCTGCATCACAGACATGAGCGCCTGCGATGGTGTACTCAACGACGAACCTGGGCGCACGAATGGCAAAACGTCATTTTTTCGGATGAATACAGGTTCTGTTTACAGCATCATGATGGTCGAATCCGTGTTTGGCGACATCGCGGTGAACGCACATTGGAAGCGTGTATTCGTCATCGCCATACTGGCGTATCACCCGGCGTGATGGTATGGGGTGCCATTGGTTACGCGTCTCGGTCACCTCTTGTTCGCATTGACGGCACTTTGAACAGTGAACGTTACATTTCAGATGTTTACGACCCGTGGCTCTACCCTTCATTTGAACGCTGCGAAATCCTACATTTCAGCAGGATATTGCACGACCGCATGTGGCAGGTCCTGTACGGGTATTTCTGGATACAGAAAATGTTCAACTGCGGCCTGGCCAGCACATTCTCCAGATCTCTCACCAACTGAAAACGTCGGATCAATGGTGGCCGAGCAACTGGCTCGTTACAATACGCTAGTCACTACTCTTGATGAACTGTACTATCGTGTTCAAGCTGCATGGGCAGCTGTACCTGTAAACGCCATCCAAGCTCTGTTTGACTCAATGCCCAGGCGTATCAAGGCCATTATTACGGCCAGAGGTGGTTGTTCTGGGAACTGATTCTTCAGGATCTATGCACCCAAATTGCGTGAAAATGTAATTACATGTCAGTTCTATTATAACGCATTTGTCCAATGAATACCCGTTTATCATCTGCATTTCTTCTTGGACTAGCTATTTTAATGGCCTGTAGTGTAAGATCCTTAGGGAACTAAAATAGTAATCGGTGGAGGGAAGGCGACGTTTCTTTCGGTGAACACTATTGAGAATATTTCGTCGACTTGCATCTGAAGCTGGCTGCCGCACTATTCTACTGCCGCCAACACACTGAGGTGACAAAAGTCATGGGACGCCTCCTAATATCATGTCGGACTTCCTTTTTCCCTGCACAGTACAACAGCTCGACGTGTAATGGACTCAAAAAGTCGTTCAAAGTCCCCTGCTGAAATATGGAGCCACTCTGCTTCTATAGCCGTCTATAACTGAGAACGCGTTGCTCGTGCAGCATTTTCTACATGCACTAAACTCTCGATTACGTTCTATAAATGTTTGATGAGATTCATGTCGAGTGACCTGGGTGGCCAAATCACTCGTTCAAATTTTCCAGTATGTTCTTCAAACCAGTCATGAACTATGATGGCCTTGACGTGGTACATTAACATCCATAAAAATGATGTCCATAGATGGCTGCACATGGTCTCCAACTAGCCAAACATAATCATTTCCACTCAATGATAGGTTCAATTGAACCAAAGGACCTAGTACTTTCCATTTAAACGCAGCCCACACCATTATATAGCTCCACCAATTTGCACAACGCAACTTGTGTCCATGGCTTTGTAGGGTCTGTGCCACACTCGAACCCTACCATCAGCTCTTACCTGCTGAAATTGGGACTCATCTGACCAGGGCAAGATTTTCCAGTTGTCTCGGGGCAACCGTTATGGTCACGAACTCAGGAGAGTCGTTGCAGGAAATATGGCGCTGTTAGAAAAGACACTCACGTCGGTCGTCTGCTGCCGTAGTCCATTATGGCTAAATCTCGCCACACTGCCCTAACGGCTACATCCGTCGTACGTCCCGCATTGATTCCTGCGGTTATTTCACGCAGTGTTGCTCGTGTGTTAGCACTGACAACTCTACGCAACTGCCGCTGCTCTCGTCGTTAAGTGAAGGCCGTCGGTCATTGTGCGGTCCGTGGTGAGAGATAATGCCTGAAATTTGGCATTCTCAGCACGCTCCTCACACTGTGGATCTCGGAATGTTGAATTCTCTAACGATTTCCGAACTGAATGCCCCATGCGTCTTGCTACAACTGAAACGTCCCCTTAGAAAAATTATACACGACTGTGCTTAAACTGACACACAATATTTTTAGCGCAACCCAATCTGACTTTCAAAACTCCCTACAAAAGGATGGCCCTGACTAACATTAAACTATACGTTTCACAAATCACTTACCTCACAAAAATCTTCGTTACTCAAGCTACTGCAATACAGCGAGCGCCACTACTGCCAGCTAAATAAATGATTCAAACTACTGAAGGCACTAACTACTGATAGGCATAGTTAGCAAATGAAAGATTTTAATAGAGAACAAACAATGTATTTACCTCACTAGTCATAATATTTATAGCAGTTCATGACACCAATTCTTACAAATTTCAAAACTCCGCCATCTCTCTCCCCACGTCCACCACTGCTGGCGGCTCACCTCCAACTGCGCAACGCTACGCGCTGTTAGCATCCAGCTGCCGCTGCCCAACACTACAATGGCAGAGAACAATGCAAACCAGCCACAGACTGCACACAGCACAGCCAGTGATTTTTCATACAGAGCGCTACGTGGCGTTACCAATAAGAAAACGTAAACAGCCTACTTACATAGCCCCCATGCTCCCCACAAAAAAAAAATTAAAAATTGTTTTGGGCAGTGGCCAATACAGATTTGAATTTTTTTTCATAATTAAGATTAGAATAGCAAAGAAATCAAATGCACACACTTATTGATACAATGTTGGGCAAAAGCTAAAATTTTCTCACAGTCCATAAAGACAGTCCTGATCGAACATCACAGTAAAATAGCAGTGTTTTTCTCAAAGTCTGACCAATGAAAGAAATTGTACTTAGAAGTAGTGAATTTCTAAGCAGTCTTGAAGAAGTAGTGTTGTCCTTCCAACGGAAAGACAGTGCTCACTCTTGACATGCAGACAGGTAATGGGCCACAACAGAGCAAACCCACAGTAGAGTCAGTCGAAGTTGAAGACTATTGGTAGGTAGGTCATCACAATGCAGACCCACTGTAGTCCTAGTAGAGATTATGGTATTGGTGGGCCACCAGAGGTGCAGACCCACTGCAGTCCTTGTAGAAATAATGGTATTGGTGGGTCATCAAAGGTGTAGACCCACTGTAGTCCTTGTAGAGATGTCCAGCAGCCATCTGTTTGACTGTGCAGGCGCACAATCACCATTGAAGAGTCTTGCGGATAATATAGCAAGTCCATAAACCACCATTTGTCCACTTGCAAAGAATTTGTTTGAAATGTCCTTAGAACCAGCAATGCTGTTGTCCAGTCCCTTGCTGAATTATTAACACACATGCAAACACTATCAGTCCCAACTTCTCACATATTGTCCATATACTATGACCAACAGAAACGTGTGCAGTGAAATGTAATTTACAAGTTATTTAATTTGATGAACTGGTGTCAATTACAATTTTATAACATAATAATACAATAACAAAGGTACAAAATACATCATTAAAGAACATAACAATACAGATAACATTAGCAGTAGTACAGGCGTTACAAAAGAATCGAAATAGCAAATACATCAGTGTTAAAAAAATTACGACATAAGTACATACATAAAAGATCAGAATAACTTTTGAAACCTCAACTTCACAGATGAGCATTAGAAAGAAACAGAATAAATAATGTGTAAACATCTTTACGAAGGAAATAACATGTTATTAAAGCAAATTATATTTGAGGATAACAGTATTCCTTATCATAGTGAATGTAGCTTAGTATTAGAACAGAAAAAATTCTATGAAACAGTACACAGAGACAGGAAGAAAACAAATACACAAGGGTACACAAACACATAGTGGGATAACACAAAGAAAGGACAGGGTTTGTTTTACTGCAGTATTTTGCAAACAAAACTTTCTTTACTTCTCGGAGATCTCCCTTCATTCTTCATTATTTCCAAAAAGTCATATCGAAGCCTGCTTTCTGTATTATGCTCACATCCTCTTTCAAAAATAGTTTTTCTCCACTATACACTACTTTTTTGGCCAAACCATTTTCTTATAGCTTCTCAATGCATTTCTTCCAATTCATCATAGTTATTTTCTTATATAGTCTACCCTCTCTTAAGCTAACTTAAAATCTACTGAGCTCAGATGCTAAACTAAGGGACGAGGCAATGCAGCAGCACAAAACAATTAATACAAAGAGCAATGAAAAAATGGCGCAGGTAAGCAAAGCAAGCAGCAATAAATGTAATAACTTATATCTAAACATGACAAACCCACAAGCAGAAAAAATAGTACACTGAAGACAACAACGCAGATAAGGGAAATGTATATTCACATCTTAATGTCTATGTAATTAAAATAGTGCACCACTACTTATTCAATGAAATAAATTACCAAGTACTTGAAAAGAAAATTATGTATGCAGTTCCTGTGAAGGGCAATGTCTTTTTGTGGTCCCTCATTTTTTTGGAAGTATATCACGAAGTTATTCTTTACTGGGTCTTAATAGTCAAAATATATATGGTAGTTCATGACATCCAGTCTTACAAATTACAAAACTCCGCCATTTCTCTCCTCACATCCACCACTGCTGGCGGCTCGACTCCAACTGCGCAACGCTACGCGCTGTTAGCATCCAGCTGCCGCTGCCCAACACTACAATGGCAGACAACAATGCAAACCAGCCACAGACTGCACACAGCACAGCCAGTGATTTTTCATACAGAGCGCTACGTGGCGTTACCAATAAGAAAACGTAAACAGCCTACTTACACAACTACCGTTCCGCGCTCAAAATCTGTTGATTACCGTCGTGCGGCCATAATTACATCGGGAACCTCTTCATATGAATCACCTGAATAAAAATCACAGCAGTGCCAATGCCCTGACCTTTTTATACCTTGCGCGTGCGATATTACTGCCATCTGTATATGTGCGTATCGCTGTCCCATGACTTTAATCATCTCAGTGTACAAATCGCGTAAGAATAACGGAGATATACTACCAGACGTTAGAGCTCATATGGCGGCATATACACTCATGCTCATACATTAAGGATAATTGCGGAATGTGGTTCCACACAACGTGGTACTACACAAAACTGGCGCTAATAGCATAGGCACATAGGGGACACACACACGACGCAGATCTGTAAGTCCACGGTATTTGTGATAAGTTGTGAAAACCGTCCCGGAACACATGTGCTACAAAACACCACTGTTCCCTGCGCATGTACCCCGACATTAATATGGGATGTGATCACCATGCACACATACATAGGCCGCACAACGGGTTGGCATACACTAGATCAGATGGTCGAGCAGCAGCTGTGGTATAGCCCCCCAGTCTTGTACCGTACCTGTTGGAGCTCCTGAAGTGTCGTAGGGGATTGAAGACGTGCAGCAATACGTCGACCGAGAGCATCCCAAACGTGGTGGATGGGGTTTAGGTCTAGAGAACAGGCAGACCATTCCATTCGCCCGATATCTCCTGTTTCAAGGTACTCCTCCATGATGGCATCTCGGTGGGGCCGTGCGTTATCATCCATCAGGAGGATGGTGGGACCCACTGCACCCCTGAAAAGATGGACATACTGGTGCAAAATGACGCCCCGATACACTTGACCTCTTACAGTTCCTCTGTCAAAGACATGCAGGGGTATACGTGCACCAATGATAATCCCACCCCACGCCATCAAACCACGGCCTCCATACAGGTCCCTTTCAAGGATATTAAGGAGTTGGTATTTGGTTTCTGGTTCACGCCACATGAAAACCCGGCAAGAATCACTGTTCTCACTATACCAGGACTTGTCTGTGAACATAACCTGGGAGCACTGTTCCAATGACCATGTACATTGTACTGTATTCTTGACAGCAGGCTTTACGGGCTCTCCTGTGAGCAGGGGTCAGTGGAATGCACCTTGCAGGTCTCCAGGCGAATAAACCATGTCGTCTGTAGACTGTGTGTCTGCAGACAAGTGTTCCAGTGGCTGCAGTAAGGTCCCGAGCAAGGCTCCTTGCAGTACTCTGTGGCCGTCTGCGGGCGCTGTTGGTGAGATATCAGTCTTCTGGTGGTGTTGTACACTGTAGACGTCCCGTACTATAGCGTCTGGACACGTTTCCTGTCTGCTGTAATCGTTGGCATAATCTTGAGATCACACGTTGTGGCACATGGTGGGCCCGTGCTACGACCTGCTGTGTTTGACCACCCTCCAGTCGCCCTAGTATTCTACCTCTCGTAACGTTATCAGTATGTGTTCTTGGAGCCATTTTCAACACACAGTCAGCATTAGCACGCCTGAAAACGTCTGCACACTTACTCACTGCACCGTATTCTGACATGCACCAACACACCTCTGCATATGTGGACTGCTGACAGCGCAACTGTGAGACGACCGCAGGTCAAATGCACCGAGGTGATTTAAACCCGAAAACTGCCCACCAGAGCGTTGTTTCACCATGTATCAGCATTATCCTTAATTTATGAGTATGGTAGTAAATAGGTGTTTTCCTTTGCTCTGTTTGCCAGTGGTAAGTTCCTATGGGACCAAACTGCTGAGGTCATCAGTCCCTAGGCTTACGCCCAGTTAATCTAACTTAAACTAACTTATGCAAAGGACAACTCACACACCTAATCCCGAGGGAGGACTCGAACCTCCGACGGGGGAAGCCGAGCGAACTGTAGCAAGACCCCCCCCCCCCCCCCCCCTCCCAAGACCGTGTGGCTACCCCGTGCGTACCCTCCGTCGCGCACGGTATATGGTGGTTTGTGGAGTACATGTGTAGAAATAGATGTAGATGTCTTTCCTGTCGCCTGTCTGTTACCCCCGGGGACGGAATGTGTGTACCCGAATTGGATACTTATAGTGCTATTCATATGCATAAACGCAAAAGTTTTTCTAAATGTTTGCGAATCATGTAACTGAGGCGAGACTTGGTAACCGACCTAGTCGGAATTGGGAAACCGCATTAAAACCACCTTCTGGCAGTCTGTGCTGGCACACCGATCCTCGTCATCAATCCACTAGGTGGGTCTTATATAGAGCCAGCGCACCTCTACATCCCGAAAGTCGGGCTTTAAACACTCATAACTATCCACATGGGTAATAGTCTGTATTCTGCTTTAGCACCATAGTTCAGAGCGTATGTTCTCCACTTGCCACAAATGTTTGTTGTCCGTATTTCACTTCTGTAGAAGGCTACGCTCTAGGTAAATACCTTCAGAAAACGCTTATTAAGACATAAATTATTTACATCAAATGTTAATAGACCTCTCGTTTACATAAATGCATTACTTGATATGGCCAGCCTGCTTTTTATTGGGATCTTGGATTAATTCTCACTGTTGACGAAATGGGGTTGTAGTTCCACTAATACAGCGTAGCGGACAGCAATACGAAACCTGTTTAACACTATAAACATTTGGTTTTTACCTCTAAGTCTGAGTTTAGAGTAGTGTGAAAAGAACATACGCGTATAATGCCTCGAGCATATCGGGTTTGGTACGTACAAAACAATATTAGTGGTAAGTGTTACTCATCTGCTTTCATGTCAAGAAATCTGCAGCGGAAAGACATTATTTCTAGTGGAAACGTATGAGCAACTTGTTCTGTCGGAAATACCATGCAGATATTGGTTTTGATTATTCAAAGACAACGACACTAAGATGAGAGACAAAGTGCCTCTTGGTCGGCGTGGTGTACCATGAACTGTTGCAGCCGGCTCACGCAGTAAATGCTGAACGCTATGTAGCACAATTACCCAGTTTGAATTGCGCACTTAATGACAAACACCTGCAATGTTCTCACGGACATGAAAAAGTCATTTTCTTTCAAACCAGTGCCAAACCAAATGTTGAAAATTGACAGAAGGAAACTTTGATGGGACTCTGGTGGCGTGGTCCTACCCATCCGCCATATTGACCAAACAAAAAAACAAAAACAAAAAAATGGTTCAAATGGCTCTGAGCACTATGGGACTTATCAGCTGAGGTCATCAGTCCCCTAGAACTACTTAAACCTAACTAACCTAAGGACATCACACACATCCATGCCGCAGGCAGGATTCGAACCTGCGACCGTAGCGGTCGCGCGATTCCAGACTGAAGCGCCTAGAACCGCACGGCCACAGCGGCCGGCTATTCACCAAACACCACCCCTCCCAATTACCATTTGCTTCAGTCCATGCAGCATGGTCTTTCTGAACAAAATTTCACACCTTTTTAACGATCTTGAAAACTGTCTCCAAGACAAGATCACCTTAAAACCGTAAAGTGGGAAAAGGTTGCAGCTGCCGAAGGACACTACTTTTATTAAATTATCATATACCATTCTTTTATAATAAACAAGTGTTTTTGACAATAAACCGCGAAATTTAGTCCAAGTATAAAATACATTTCTCTCTCCTTAAGCTACCGTCAGTTATTTTTTCTGCTAAAATAGCAAAACTCATCTACAACTTGTTCAGAATGTTCTCGGGGCCGTACGGTGAGTGGAAGAACCAAGCTGTACCCACAGACTCCAAACACATGTAGTGCCAAGGTATGTGAGGCAGTGCAGGAAGTACATGCCCTACTTCGCCACGCAAGTGCTGACATGGAGCCCATCAAAAATATTGATCCCCCCCCCAAGCAATGAACTTGTAACTTGTGACGTCACACTAGTGGGCTTGTCTGCGATACTTCACGAACACTCAGTTCTGTGCAGGGCCCACAAGAACTCAATATGACAACGAAAAGGTATCCATTAAAGATCTTAACTTTGTCATGTGCAGTTAAGAATTACTACACTTGCCTAAAATACACATATCAAAAGAAGTTTTGCATCACCTCGATTCCGAGAGTTCCGTAACGTGTACACAAAATTGGAATAGATATCAACATAAACATCATTTCCGCCCTTTTTATTGCTCATGAATACCACACATTGCATGTTGTACCACCACACAGCGAGACCTTCAGAGGTGGTGGTCCAGATTGCTGTACACACTGGTACCTCTAATACCCAGCAGCACGTCCTCTTGCATTGATGCATGCCTGTATTTGTCGTGGCATACTATCCACAAGTTCATCAAGGCACTGTTGGTCCAGACTGTCCCACTGCTCAACGGCGATTCAGCGTAAATCCCTCAGAGTGGTTGGTGGGTCACAATGTCCATAAACAGCCCTTATGGATAGTGTTCATGTCTAGAGGACATTCAAGCCACTCAAGTCGAGTGATGTCATTATCCTGAAGGAAGTCATTCACGAGATGATGCCTTCCATGTCCACCAGCGGCATACATTGGCCCCACATAATGCCACTCGAAAACAGTAGGGAACCTCCACCTTGCTGCACTCATGGAACAGTGTGTCTAAGGCGTTCACCCTGATCAGGATGCCTCCAAACACGTCTGGTTGAAGGCATATGCAACACTCATTGGTCAAGAGAATCTGATGCCAATCTTGAGCAGCCCATTCAATTTGTTGTTGGGCCCATCTGTACCACACTGCATGGTATTGTGGTTGCAAAGATGGACCTCACCATAGATGTCAGGAGTGAAGCTGTGCATCATGCAGCCTATTGTGCACAGTTTGAGTTGTAACACGATGTCTTGTGGCTGCACGAAAAGCATTATTCAACATGGTGGCGTTGCTGTGAGCGTTCCTCCGAGCCATAATACATAGATAGCGGTCATCCACTGCTTTAGTAGCCCTTGGGCGGACTGAGCGAGGCATGCTGTCGACAGTTCCTGTCTCTCTGTATCTCCTGCATGTCTAAACAACATCGCTTTGATTCACACCAAGGCGCCTGGACACTTCCCTTGCTGAGAGCCCTCCCTGGCACACAGTAACAATGCGGACGTGATCGAACTGCAGTATTGACCTTGTAGGCATGATTAAATTACAGACAACACAAGCCATGTACCTCCTTCCTGGTGGAATGAGTGGAACTGATCGGCTATCGGACCACCTCTGTCTAATAGGCGCTGCTCATGCACGGTTGTTGATATCTTCGGGTGGGTTTAGTGACATCTCTGAACAGTCAAAGGGACTGTGTCTGTAATACAATATCAACAGTCAGTGTCTATCTTCTGGAGTTCTGGGGAACGAGGTGATGCAAAACTTTTTTTGATGTGTGTAATTACTCGCTTACCACCGGATAGCTGCTGGCATTTGTAAGACTTGCACTATCACGTGCTATAACGTACATCACGGGCCTCAGTGCTGGCATTAAACAAGTGCTTACTACTTTGGCACGTCACACTATGACAGTCCCTTCATAATGTATACGGTACACACGGGTATTGTATTGTTTGATCGCTAAAGTTGGCAGCGGCAGGACACGATACATTAGCGGGCCAAATTCGACCGAATTCTGACAATCCAGATTCAAAGAGCACTGGTTCAGGAAGTTGTGAACTACTTTCGATGGTGTGGAGAGATTTTATGCATTGATCAAACTGAACTGAGCCTGCTAAAAGTTTGGTTGCGTCCGCATTATTTTTTTTAAATTGATTACTTTGGTGTTTTTGTCGATATCCTTGTGTAATGTACCTTCCCCACGCACCCCCCCCCCCCCCGCCCCCCGCCCCCCGCCCCCACTCTACGCTATTTGCTCTTGCTGAAATGGGCATTTCAATATTTCCACTCCGCCAAAATTTCAAAAAAAAATTTTGTGGCGCAAATATCGTATCTCAGCACCGCATGCCAGTGGAATCAATAATGTTCAGTACAAACTGTAATACTTAACTTGGTTACAAGATTTGCTGGCCGAGGTTTTCTTTGAATAATATGATACTAATATTCTCAACTCTAGATGAAAACGCCATTTTAATCCACCCAGTCAGTCTCCATACTGTAAGATGAAAAGAAAGAGCGAGAAACAAAAATAAAAATAAAAAAAAACATGAGCTCACATCTGCTACAAAGTTCAGTCTATAAGCTTATTCCCAATAAAAACTTTTCCACACTTTGTTATAATTTCATTTACAATTACAGTTAATGTTATTATACACAGTTATTTTTGGAACAGTTTCTAGGGATGAAATATTTCACAGTCTCACCTAAATACTAATTCCTTTATAATCGTATTATAACTCTCACCAAATAATAGTAATACTTGGTCTTTTTCATATGTGGTACTTGTTATAATTCATACTTGAACTGTGCTTTGAAAATTAAATACAAATATTCAGTAATTGTTTGTTAAATGTAATAATACCATTTGAGGTTTTGGTTTTTAACATCAACATTATTTTGTGAGCAAACTTGTGGTTTTATAATACTTAGACTGATGAAGTACCTGGTACTTGCACATTTTTCTCTCATGTTATTAACCTTTTCAGTCACAGAGAAATAATTTCAAAGAACGGAAAAAACTGTTATTATGGTAGAATCTAAAATTATTAACAATCTTCTAAGATGTAACTTATATCGAAAAATGACATTCCTGACAACAAGCTTTCCAATAGAAAAATAGACATGTGTCGAGTGCATAACAAAACTAAGGTACTGTATATTTCAACTGTTTCTATGTTAGGTAATTACAGTTAACTATGACTTAGCTTGCTGTTGTACCTGTAGGCATAATTAGCCCTCATCTTTCACTTAATACCTGTGATTATGATCAGCAACAAATAGAAATAATAGACAAATGGGGAGGTTGCACAGCTAGATAAATAAGACTTACAGACAGATTCAGATTACTTTCAGTACCAGCCTACATACTTAATCAACTGTCGTCCACCTTAGTTGAGTGGTCAGCATTTCTAAATAGTATGCAGCAGGTGTAGTATCGATTCCAGGCCGGATCAGAGATTTTCTTCACTCAGGTACTAGGTGTTGTTTTGTCCTCATCATCACCAACATGCAAGTCGCTTAGTGTGGCATCAACTGAAAAGACTTTCAACTCAGCGGCCGAATTTCCCTGACTTGGGACTCCAGGCCATCAATGCCATACAGTCAGTTAATTCACTTACTCAACTAATGTCATAGCAGTGCTATGATTGGTGTAGTGTAGTTAGACTGTTCAATTTTTACAGGTTATTGGACCAGGAGAAAATAGGTTTTTTTGGAAGTCAATTATTGTCAGAAAGATGGTTCTACATTCTGTCTCTTCAAGAAGTTTTGAGAAAACAGTAAGAAGAGATCAAGTGATTATTTTACTCTTATCAGTTGGTGTTACTGTTGCATATTAGCCTAAAGGCTTTGACTGTTTGGCAAGCTATAAAGATACATAAAGGGCGGACTACCATGTGCAATGTTTATCAGAGGAAATCCAATTGAGCTACTTGTAAAGATATGCATTTTATTCAGCTTCTATTTGGAAGAATTCACGAAATTTAGTAGAGACCTATTTCAATTTAACATCCTTTGTCTTACTGATACTGCCATCAGGTATTGAATATACATTGACGGATAAAAAAATCACAGCACAATGAAAGAGTTGTGTGACATAAATAAAAGTTAGTAGGCATGTTTCCACATCTGAAAGATTATGTCTATTCAAATCTTATGCCAGTGGTGTAGGAAAGCTGCTAGTAGGCCATAGTGTCACTATGAGAATGCAGATCTGGTTTGCTTTAAATACATGCTGTGAAGGTCATGAACATTAGTTACCTTTAAGATTTATGTGGTAAGTTAATGCTAGTCAAAAGTGTCTATAAGGTGAGAAAGACTCCATTATCAACACCTCACTGAGTTTGAATGATGCCTTGTAATATGGCTACAAAAAGCTGGATATTTCTTCTTTGATACTGCAGAAAAACTTGGCAGGAATGTATCCATTGTACATGACTGCTGGCAGCAGTGGCCATGAGAATGTACATTCACAACAAGACTGGGCTCCAGATGGCCATGTGGCACTACTGAGAGGGAAGACCAATGTGTTTAGCATATGGCTCTGGCACATCATACTGCATCTGCAGCAGCAGTTGTCTCCACAGTGACACAATGTGTTAGAAATCAGTTACCTGAAGGACAGCTCCGAGCCAAACGCCCTGCAGAGGGCATTCCTCTGACCCAAAACCACTGTCGTTTGCAACTTCAGTGGAGCATACTGTAGGGCAGAGTGGAGGTCTGTTGTGTTTTCTGATGACAGCTGTTTCTGCCTTGTTGCCAGTGATGGCCTTGTATTGGTTAAGAGGAGGTCAGTTGAGAGCCTGCAAACAACTGTCTGCATGCCAGAGACATTGGATATACACCTGGAGCTATGGCCTGGGGTGCAATTTGGTATTACAGTAGGAGCACTCTCATGGTTATCCCTCGCACCCTCATTGCAAATTTATATGTCATCCTGGTGATTCGGAGTGTTGTGCTGCCATTTGTGAACAGCATTCCAGGGAGTGTTTTTCAACAGGATAATGCTCATCCACATACTGCTGTTGCAACCCAACTTTCTCTACAGAGTGTTGGCATACTGAATTCATTGGCGTTTTTGCACACTTTCAACATATTGTGTAAAGCAATGAATTTGTTAGAGACTTCTAGAATAAAGCTACTAGGCTTGCAGCATCTCTTGAATCTCCTGCCTGATTTTCTACATTTGACTACAGTGCAGTCACTTACCCAGTTCCTAACCAGATCGATGTCAGCTGTAGCTCTCAATTGTTCTAATAATGCTTTTGCTATTGCCAGATCATGTTGTAAACTAACAGATTATATTTTCATTATTTTATAGATACTCCATTGTATTTATCTCACCCAACTGGGAAATGTTGAAAATTGATACATCATCAATGAATGATCCAACAAAACTCAAAAAGGAATTTTAATGTAGTTCATTTTTAAGGACAGGCACATGAAAATAGTGTTTCCCTTCTGTAATCTGAACACTTTGGTCTTTTTTCAGCACATTTCAAAGCTCTTTGTCTGTTTGTAGATATTTGACATCATGGCAAAAGCACAATTCTGATGGAAAAACAGTCGTCCCTGCAGTTGGTATGTGTGTAACATCTTAGGCAGGATTTTTTGTTTGATGAATTCCTCTAAATTAGGTACATATAATGATTCATTACTTCACTGGTGATAGTAAAAAATTTGGATTACTTGTAAAATTGGTAGCTGCTGTATCTCAGATTTGGCTTTAGAGGTGAGCAATAATTAGAAATATATCTTTTACTTCTTCTCTTTGCAACAGTGACAATGTATTAATTATTTGTTGTTTTCTTTTAACAGTTGCAATCTGCATAACTTTTTCTCAGTGCATAAGTTTTAAAGCTCTTCTATTTTTTTTTTTTTTTTTTTTTTAATTTCAAAATTCTTATATGATAAATAATGGGGAAGAAGCAATATTGAAAAAGGGGGAATAAAAATTTGTTTAAGACATCTATGAACAACATTTGCACATTGTGTTATTTTAAATTTTTTACTAATTTACATGCAAGAATGTTTGTGACATCATTTTCTCTTTGCAGGAGTGTGGCTGTATTTTTGTGTATACCAAGCAGCAGTGCACATTATGCTACTGTGAGGAATTGTTCCCAATAGGTGAATGCCCATAATTTAAAACAAATGATGATTCAGACTCTAAGCATGCATGTATTCAACCATTTCCGACACATTAATATCTCACTAAATTATCACTACGCACTCCAAAGTGAAATGTGATTTAAACAAGACTCCTGTAACACTGTATTGTCTCAGGTTCGATATGAAAAATTTAAAACTCCACATCATGAGGGGAAAGCTACAGTCTACATAAAAAATGAAGATTTGTTTATAGGGATGGTGGGTATTTCAAGAACAGTGCTAATTAATGCCAAGAGCAAAAATACGTCATCTTTTAAATTCTACTGGTGCTGTTACTTTTGTAGTGAATACTGTATGTTATATTTCTATTTTGTGTGGTGGTTCATGTCCACAAAGGTTCCTCATGTCTAACAGATCTGGGCCTAAAAGGAGAATTCACTTGACCTATGTGTACTATAAGGAATTGTTGTGTGGTTTTTGATAATTAGTATGAAAGTGGGTAATATGACAAAAAAAGAAATAAGCATTAGGTGAAAGACAGTGCACATATTTATCATTTTATGGTAAAACATCTGTCCAGGTACTTAAATTTTATGTGCATATTGATTTCACATGTGAATGTATCACTGTCAAATGGTGTAACTTATTTTGTTTGTTTACTAAGAAGTTTTATTGTTGTAATAACAATTCTGCAGAATAATTATTAAAATTAAATATTACGAAAACTGTTGCAAGTTAGATATACAACACATTTATCCAGTTAACTGTTCCTTTTTTATTTATAAATAGTATGTATCTTGAAAGATAACACTAAAGATTAATAAATGTTGTTATAAGAGCATGAATAGCTTATATCTCTTATATTTTATGCAGAATTTGTGTCATAAATTTCCATGAAAAATTATTTTGTGGGCACATAGAAATTTTTTAAGTTTTAAGTGTGTAGCTTACATATAATCAATACAAAGCATTACATTGTTAGTTTATTACAATCTGTTGTCATAAATTCTATGACTTCAGCATATTTATTGCAAAGTGGATTAAAAATAATATTTTCCATAAATGATAGTAACTCTGTGCAAATTGTTGACTATTTGCAAAAGAAGCAGTATCATATTACACATTTACTTTCAACTGTAAGGACATTTCCATCAAAAACATTTGTTAATATCTGGCTCCCTCATTCCCCCCTTGAATTTTTATGTGTGTTCTAAACTATTCCCTCTTCTGTCATGTCACTCACTATTTTAAGGTACAAATTGAACAACAGTGGCTAACAGCTGAAAATTAATTTTGTGGATGAATTTGTCTTCATTTCCTGTTTCTTGTTCCCACTTCTTTCTTCAAGGTATTGTTGAGTACTCATTTTCCTTGATAACTTACCCTCTTACTTCTCAAGATATTGACTATCCAATGGCATCTAACATAATATTTCCTTAAGTCTAACATAGGAGACCGGAAAGAAAATGCATAATAAAGAGAAATTCCAAATACATGCATAAGCAGAAAGTGTGCAATATGTATCAACAGTAATATTTCAGATGAAGTACTAAAATTAGTTAAGAGTAAAACGCCACATTGTAACACCAGAGTAGCTAACAAGAATGTTCACTCATATTCAGGTGGGAAAAAAAACATTGTAGAAGACTGGCAGAATGAATCGACCTTATATTATTTTCATTCACAAACTAAAGAATATCAACCCCATTCAAAGGAATAACTCTACAAAAATTAATGTGAAGGGCAGTGGATATTATCACTTTTCACTGCAGTAATAAAAATGAAGGGTCATATTAGTAAAAGATTTTTATGGCTGCATACCTCATTCCTTTCTGCTCCTCACTAAGCTGAGTAATGAATAGTGCAAGGGCATTTCTGCTTCTGGTTTTATATTTATGAATGTTATCATTGTTTTCAAACTGTCACTGAAGGGTGACAACGATCTTCATAAGGGAGTAAATGTGCTATGAAGCGTGAAGCTTCAAAAATTTCCAGAATAATCAAGAAGCAACATGTAGGTGTCATCAGCCAAGGTTTAGCTCTCCTGGGATCTGTGAATGATAATCTGCTTTTACAAAAGGTGAGTGTAGATGAAAATTCTTGTCAGTAAAGTAAAAGGTACAGGGTGAATTGAACTACATGAAAAAGAAGTAAATTAGTTACAAACTATGGTGTCCACACACTTCATTCAACATGTAAACATCACTACAGATAATCAAAATATCCACGGGTGTACTGCCAGTCTATAGTGTCCAACGGGCACAATATTTTGGCGATCAAACATGTCGCCATCATCAGGTGAACTGACGGACTGAGCTCCTGTGAACGTGCCGGCACGGAGATCCGTACGTTCCCCCTGAGCAGCCATAGCGTATGGATCTCTGTGCCGGCGCATTCACAGGAGCTCAGTCCGTCAGTTCACCTGATGATGGCAACATGTTTGATCGCCGAAATATTGTGCCCGTTGGATACTGTAGACCGGCAGTGCACCCGTGGATATTTTGATTATCAAATACGCCGGGAGAAACTCAAGAATCACATCACTACAGATATTCAAATTTGGGTTATGGCATGTGCAATACATCTGCCATCATCAACAATGAGATGGTACACATTGACAGCAAAATTCTGCATGAGCAGCTGAAATATTGGGACATTAATGCGGTTGATGACCTCCTGAATGACTGTTTGTAGCTCAGCAGTTGTTTTGGGGTTACTGCTGACACCTTGTTTTTAATACAGACCCACAAAAAAGAGTCACTTGTATTCAGATCTGGAGAATATAGTGGCCAATTGAGGCCCATGTCAGTGGCCTCTGGGTACCCCAGATCCAGAATGCAGTCCCCAAAGTGCTCGAGGACATCGAACACACTCCTGCTTTGGTGGGCTAGGCTCCATCTTGTACACACACTACTGCAGCCTCAGGCAACTGAAACCACACTGTGAGCAGCAGCACTAGTGCATGGTGGGAGTGGCAACTGGTTAGGGGCAAGGCGGACACTGGAGCAGGGAGGGGGAGAAATAGTATGATAGGGGTGGTGGACAGTGAAGTGCTGCAGGTTAGATGGAGGGCAGGGGAGAAATGGGGAGGGGGCAGGTGATGGGAAGTAGAAGAAAAAGAGAGAGATAAAAAGATTGGGTGTGGTGGGGGAATGATGGATATGTAGTGCTGAAATGGGAACAGGGAAGGGGCTGGCTGGGTGAGGACAGTGACTAATGAAGGTTGAGGCCAGGAGGGTTACAGGAACATGTATTGCAGGGAAAGCTCCCACCTGCACAGTTCAGAAAAGTAGCTGTTAGTGGGAAGGATCCATATGGCACAGGCTGTGAAGCAGCCATTGAAATGAAGGATATCATGTTTGACATTGTGTTCAGTAACAGGTTTGCCCACTTGATTTTTGGCCACAGTTTGTCGGTGGCCATTAATGTGGACAGACAGCCTGATGATTGTCATGCCTACATAGAATGCAGTACAGCGGTTTCAACTTAGCTTGTAGACCACATCACTGGTTTCACAGGTAGCCCTGCCGTTGATGGGATAGGTGATGTTAGTGACCGGACTGGAGTAGGTGGTGGTGTGAGAATGTATGGGACAGGTCTTGCATCTAGGCCTATTACAGGTGTATGAGCCATGAGGTAAGGGATTGGAGGGCAGGGGCTGCGTAGTTAATTAGTTAGTTAGTTACATGTTCCATTGATCAATCTGATGGTATCCATTATGATGTGGAATATGTCAAGTGCATAAACAATGAAAACATGAATAAACTTTAAAATTTTTTATTACCTACCCCGTTCCCTTAACTGGCAGAAAATGCATATGGTATATCCATAGATTTATTTATTTCTATTCAAGCATTCATCTATGGTATAAGAGGAGTTGCAAAGGACACAAGATTTCAATTTATTTTTAAAACTGTTACTGCTGTCTGTCAGACATTTTGTTTCATCTGGTAATTTATCAAAAAGTTGTACAGCAGCATATTTTACCCCTTTCTGTGCCAAAGATAGGTTAAGTAGAGGATAGTGTAGGTTATTCTTTCTTCTGGTGTTATAATCATGAATGGACGAGTATACTGTGTGTGCGGTGGAATACCACTGTGGGAAGGGTGGGAAGAATAGTGGGTAGGACATTTATCATTCCAGGGTAAGACAAGAGGTAATCAAAACCCTGATGCAGAATGTAATTCAGTTGCTCCAGTCCTGGGTGGTACTGAGTTATGAGGGGAATGCTTCTCTATGCTGGATGGTGGGACTTTAGGAGTTGGTGGGGGGCTGGAAAGATAAGAAATGGGAGATTTGTCTTTGTACAAAGTGTGGAGGATAATTGTGATCAGTGAAGTCTTCAGTGAGACCCTCAGTATATTTCAAGAGGGACTGCTCGTCACTGCAGATGAGATGACCATGGGTGGCTAGGCTGTATGGAAGGGACTTCTTGGTATGGAACGGGTGGTAGCTGTTAAAGTGGAGGTATTGTTGGTGGTTAGCGGGTTTGACATGGGTGGAGGTACTGGTGTAGCCATATTTGAGGTGGAATTCAACATTTAGGAAGGTGGCTTGCTGGGTTGAGAAGGACCATGTGAACCAAATGGGGGAGAAGTTGAGGTTCAGGAGGAATGTGTGTAGAGTGTCCTCACCTTTGATCCATATAGGAAAGATGTCATCAATGAATCTGAACCAGGTGAGGAGGTTAGGATTCTGGGTTTTTAGAAACGATTCCTCTAGATGGCCCATGAATAGGCTTGCATAAGATGGTGCCATGCAGGTGCCCATAGACATAGCCTGGATTTCTTTGTAGGTAATGTCTTCAAAGGAGGAGTAATTGTGGGTGAGGATATAGTTGGTCATGGTGACTAGGAAGGAAGTTGTTGGTCTGGAATCCACTGAGCATTGAGAAAGTGTTCAATAATGGTAAGGCCATGGGCACTAGGAATGTAAGTGTACAGGGAGATGGCATAAATAGTGATAAGCAGGGAACTGTGTGGTAAAGGGACAGGAACTGGAGATAGTCGATGGAGGAAATGGTTGGTATCTTTTATATATGAGGATAGGTTCTGGGTAATAGGCCGAAGATGTTGGTCTCTGAGAGCAGAAATTCTCTCTGTGGGGCACAGTAACCAGTCAAAGTGGGCCATCCAGGGTGGTAAGGTTTATGGACTTTAAGAAACATGTAGAAGGTAGGAGTGCAGGGAATGGTGAGTGGAGAGATGGACTCCAAGATGTGGTTCTGGGATGGACCTAAAGATTTGAGTAGTGACTGGAGATCATGCTGCATACTGGAATTGGAGCACTGTGGCAAATTCTGTAGGTGGAAATAGCTGAAAGCTGGTGGAGTCCTTCCGCCAGGTAATTCTTGTGGTTCAAAACAACAGTGGTGGAGCCTTTCTTCACAGGTAGGATTATAAGGGTGGGATCAGATTTTAGGTGGTGGACTGTGGTTCTTTCTCCAGATGGAAGGTTGAGGGATTTGGGGAATGATGGTGAGGCAAGATTTGAGGTTAAGAAATTCTGGGAAGTTAACAGGGGGTGGTTTGTAGGCCATGGGGGTGGATCACAGTTGGATGCATTAGTGAACTGAGCTTCTCTCCTTTTCTGCTACTTTCCACCCCCCCCCCCCCCCCTCACCTCTCCACTGTCCTCAGTGTAACCTGCAGCACTTCACTGTCCACCACCCCCACCATACTATCCCTCCTCCTCTCCAGCCTAGCCTTCTCCTTACCCCCACCCTGTCACCATTCCCATCAAGCATTGGTGCTGCTGCTCACATTGTGGTTTCAGTTGCCTGAGACTGCAGTAGTGTGTGTGAGTTGCCTTTGCATAAGTGTGTGGAGAGAGAGAGAGAGTGTGTGTGTGTGTGTGTGTGTGTGTGTGTGTGTGTGTGTGTGTGTGTGTGTAAATTTAGGGAAATCACAGAAAACTTAAATCAAGATGGCCGGACGCTGGATTGGACCGTCGTCATCCTGAATGCGAGTCCAATGTGCTAGCCACTGTGACACCTCACTAGGTACTTTAGATTAATCTCCCCTCCTTCTGTCAGCTGACAGTGAGCACATAAAGTGGAATAACCCATTAAGCACCAATCACAATCAGTCTAAATGAAATGTTAAATAACCAACTGACTATTCCTTGTATTGCCTGTCTTGTATTTTGACATTACATCACAGCCAGTCCACATTGTAGGGAATAACAACATGTGACTGTTTTTTGTAACCCTTTTTTTAACATGCGACGGATTTTTTAAATGTGTGCATGTGAGGCACCAATTGCTACAGATTATATGTTATTAGTATTTTTAGTTTCGTATAATGTAAGTGGCCTGCCAGTGCTACTTCATTGCTTTCACATGCACAGCTGTAACAGACGGTCATGACATCAGTCTGCAGGACACAACTTGTCCTTTACTGACCCTATAATACTCTACCATCTTACACTGCATCCCACATACATTCTGAAGTAAAGCTTTTAATAGACAAATGGGTGATCGCCCACTAGTTGCGATGCCACAACTGTTTGCTACTCCACACCAAAAGTCAGAATTCAGACACTATTATCATTTTCTTTTGTGAGTATCCTTCTCATTCACATTATGATAGCCCAGACATCAAATAACTCTACCATTATTGTTTTCTATTTTCTATATTAGATTATCATTTTCTTTCACTATAACATTACTTTTGCAGTGTCCTCTCTTCTTCATACTCATTTGCAAACATGTTAAACTTGTAAGGAATGATAGCTCAGACATGGAACAACTCAAACATTATTGTTTTCTCTTGACAGCACTGTCTTGTATTTAGGCGACATCTTGTAAAGGAAAGCAACAACCACAGAGTATAAAAAGCACAATCTCACATAAAAAATGCAAAAAGGTCCAGCAAAGTGAAAGGAATAGCCTTCACACCATGCCACAACAAGAAAAGATCATTCCATGGATTACAGGAAATTCAAGTCACTGGCCACAGCTTCATCCTGTTTCGATTCACTGGTCAAGGAAACTGTGCAAATACAATTGGCAGACAACCTGATCAAACAAGTTCGAGGTTTTCAGCTCAACAAATTGTGGAATTCACTCACTTAACATCTGTGCTCTCAAAGGAATTATTGCTGTGAGACTTCCCAGGCTGGCATTCCAACACATGCCATCAATTTTAATAGCAACCAGGTAATCCATTAGCACTGAATTTTTGCCGACTCTCCACTTACATTCCTTTGCTCTTAGTTGCATTGAGTTTTATCTGTGACTGATCTGTGCTATCCTCTCTGTTTACCTTTCCCCTGTTGTTTCATAACCTGGGTTATGAGTAACTGAATCCACTTTCCCTTCTTCCCTTTTTTTCCCTCTTTCTCCTCCCTGATGAAGGAACAAAGTTCCAAAAGCTAGGATACATACATTTTCTGTTCTGTTTTGTGTATCTATCGGCTGTACTGAGCTGAGGTAAGGACTGGCCAGCCCCTCTATCTCTTTGTTAGTATTTGTTTCAGTTCTTTCTTCATTCAGTCATACCACGATCACAAAGAGTGTATAAAGAAACTGGAAGAACTATGTTTGAAGAAGTTGTCAACAGATGAACATCCTATTCATAATCTGTGCCACATTAGTTGGTGTAAATATCTACAAGCTCAGAGGGATAACAACCCCTACATTCACAAAGAGAGGCTTCCAAATTGTATTCTGGATCTTGTCAAGCCCACTTATAGGTTTCTGGCTGATCGTGCACTTCTCAAAAAGTGTGTTCATGGCAAAACCCAAAATCCAAATGAGTCTCTAAATTCACTCATATAGAAACGATGCCCTAAAAACACATTTGCATCTGCTACAGTTGTCAGAATTGCAACCTATGGTGCAGTTATTGTATTTAATGATGGGAACATCAGGAGGATGAAGGTATTAGAAAGAATGGGCTTCAAGATAGGAAATTTTACTCGAGACATCTTGAGAAAAATAAGATTTACAGGGTATCTCTGCAGCTGAAAAGTCAGTTGAAGGCCTGGTAATATTACTATGGTAGGAATATGTGATTGAATACATAACATATAAGTGAAAAACAGAATTTTAGTAATTCACTTGATTTATTATCTACACTGAGACTGTTTTTGCTTCTTAGGGAATTGCTTATATATATAAACTTATATAAATAGTGAAATAATTGTGATTTGGCTGTATTTATGTGGTAATGGAATTTCCGCTCCCGGGATTGGAATGACTCCTTACCCTCTCCCTTAAAACCCACATCCTTTCATCTTTCCTTTTCCTTCCCTCTTTCCTGACGAAGCAGCCGCTGGTTGCGAAAGCTCGTAATTCTGTGTGTGTGTTTTGTTCATTGTGCCTGTCTGCCGGCGCTTTCCCGCTTGGTAAGTCTTGGAATCTTTGTTTTTAATATATTTTTCCCATGTGGAAGTTTCTTTGGCTGCCGGCGCTTTCCCGCTTGGTAAGTCTTGGAATCTTTGTTTTTAATATATTTTTCCCAAAACACACACACACACACACACACACACACACACACACACACACAACACTCTGTGTGTGTACATCTGTCCTTTTTTTCCCCTAAGGGAAGTCTTTCCGCTCCCGGGATTGGAATGACTCCTTACCCTCTCCCTTAAAACCCACATCCTTTCGTCTTTCCCTCTCCTTCCTGAAGAAGCAACCATCGGTTGCGAAAGCTAGTAATTCTGTGTGTGTGTGTGTGTGTTTGCGTGTTTTGTTCATTGTGCCTGTCTGCTGGCGCTTTCCCGCTTGGTAAGTCTTGGAATCTTTGTTTTTAATATATTTTTCCCATGTGGAAGTTTCTTTCTATATTAAAAACAAAGATTCCAAGACTTACCAAGTGGGAAAGGGCCGGCAGACAGGCACAATGAACAAAACACACAAACACACACACAGAATTACTAGCTTTCGCAACCGATGGTTGCTTCTTCAGGAAGGAGAGGGAAAGACGAAAGGATGTGGGTTTTAAGGGAGAGGGTAAGGAGTCATTCCAATCCCGGGAGCACACACACACATATCCATCCGCCATAATATATATATATTATTTTTCTTAAACTTCAGAACTGCCCATACCAATCTTCTAAGTTACTTCCAGGATGCAGTTATTAAATTGTTTGGCTACCTGACTACCTTAAGTGATTTCTCAGCTTCTCTTTAATGCTAATATTTATTTAATTTATTTGCCTGAATTATTAATTTAGAACATTATTCAGGCTGTAGGCCACCCACATTACACTTCCAGCACATCTTTGCACTGCAAGTTATCCTTGGCCCACAGCCATCTCTCCTCCAGAGACTATTTACAAATACCACAAGGGCATCATCTACAGTGGATACAATACTGTATGCAAACAGTCCCTTCATACTCCACTTGTTACAGGTGCCACCAGAGGGCAGCCATGCATCAGAGCAACTTCCAGCACATTCATTCAATAACTCACTTAGTTCTGGGCAAGAACTGGCTACACCTTGTTGCCCATCAATTGGAACTTGTCAAGACCAGACTGTATGCTCTGCTCCATGTCACACCATCTCCCCACTGCTTCATTGCACACCACACAGTGCAGCCTTCCGGGGTGCCACCCTACAGCCAGATGGGATGAATCTTCCTTTGGAATTTGTATAATGCCTGTGGACTCATGTCTGTTACTTTCAAGTAATCGCAAATGATTTTTCAGTTGTTATTTGATATAAACTTATATGCAAACTTGTGCTATGAATAAAGTATTCTTTACTTCAATGTAGTAATCATCGTTTACTACTGTGTGCATCACCAAATCTGGAGCTTAGTAATGTTGTTGAAGGAATTTGCAGTTGGTTGGTAAAAAAGGCTTAACAATGACAACAAGGATAAAAGACATATTTTCTGTTAAGCTCTTGTCTCATGGAAGACATTACTTTAGTGTCAAGGTTGGATGCTTTGTTTGTGCAATGACTTCACACTGTGTGTACATTTATGCACTCTGTGGGTTTAAATACCATTTGTTCATTTGCTATTTCCATTGTGTTTCTGGAGGCCATTGCTAGTGGCAAAATAATATCACATGGGATGGTTCATCATTGGTGCAACTGTCTGGGATAAACCAGTGTCATGAGGGATGGTTCATCACAGGTCCCTGGTATTTCATGTCTGTGTGTCAGTGCTGATACAGTGTCAGACTTCACACCAGCACCTCCTCTGGCTGTAGTGCCATCATTCAATTTTTGTGCAATCTCTTCATCTCATCCACATCCCACCTGCCTCCACCTCAAGCAATGTCCAACATTGCTCCACTCATGGCAGCCATAGTTGACTGTTCTCACATGGTTTTCATCACCTGAACGTCTGCTGGTGACAAGGTTTGAGTCCTAATGCTATAGCACCTGGGGCCATTGGCCACTGTTATTATGTCCTGACTCTTTGGCCCCCTCCTTTCAACTATGCCTGATGCAGCCCTGCCATTTCATGCCTTTGTCACAGAGCTACAGTCATGGATGTATACCTTATGAGGGAGGCAAAGACCTAGACAAATTATCTGACTCCTCCAACATCCCTCCATCCACATTACCTGTCCTCATCCACCACCCACTTTCCACCCCCTCTTGCCATGAGCCTGATGATGCTTTTATCACACTGCACCTTCACCATGAGGGTGCAGCCATGACTGGCCTCCATCAGAAGGATGGCACAAAACATATTCCAGCACTGAGATCACCATTTACATTCTCTTCCACTGCACATGAAGCTGTGTTTACATTGAAACCAAGGCCAGCTCTCTGCACACAGCATAATGACTTCACTGCCACCTAGCCATGGCACTTTCCCTGCCATGCTCAATGCTGCTCATTTTCTGCACCTTCACCTTGGTGCAGCCATGGATGGCCTACCTTCACATGCACTACACTTCATTGTTGCTGAGCATGCAGTCTGCAACTCCACTCTTGTCCCTTGGCTCCATTACATCTGAACCAGATGCTGTCCTTCCTTGGACAAGCCGGATACTGCCCACCAAAACACACTGCTACTGCCATCTGACACAGCCAAGGTTGGCCTATTTCAAGGACAGAACAGCACTTCATGCCTTTGCTTCTTGGTAACACACATTGTTCTTTGTGTAGATTCTTTCTATGCTCATATGCACCCCGCAGTGATGACCCTCCCCCTGACTTTGCCTCCTTCCAGCCAGCTTTTCTTCATGTTCCTGCACACATTGTGGTGATAGTCTACCCACCACACCTGACCACTCTCTGATCAGCTTTCTCTAGTGCCCTTGAGCACCCCACATTCGGTGGTGACTCTTCCGCAACTCCAGTCACCTCTCCTTTGCTCTCTGTGTCCCTTTTCATGGCATCATCCTATATTCCCACAATCCTTATGCATATCAGTGCACTCTTCATGTAGTCACCTCCCTTCCTGCCCTGTATGCTATCTCAACCAGTGACCACTCTCTATAGGTTCATCAGCGTCCACTGATGTTGCATCAGTTGCTGGTACCATCAAGCTCCAAGTACGGCATTAGTTGAGCCAAGTCTCCCAGCGCCTCTGTAACTGTCACTTTCACCACCACTTCATAGCTGCCAGCTATGGAGTGGCAACTTTGGGTTACTGGGCCTCCAGCTGAGGGCCACTGGGTGGCTCAAACCTGGCTGCCTTCTACCCTACCACCAATTCTTTTGCAATTTCTTCTCAACATCCTCTTCTCAGGATTGTGTGGCAGCCATTTTGGACTCACCATCTCACTGGCACTTTGAGCTTTTCCAGCTTCTCAAGAGTGGAGGGATATTGTATATCATTTGTAAGCCATCTGTGTTACTCTTACAGTACATCTTTACTCTGTGGGCTGCCTACCCTTGTCCCACAGGCATCTCACCTCTGGAGACTATTTACAAGTACCGTGAGGACATCACATATTGTGGACACAATACAGTGCACAATCAGTCTCTTCATACTCTACTTGTTATAGGCACCACCGGTATCGCCAGACACACTTCCAACCAGTGTGTATCACAAAGCTGGAAGTGCTGCTAATGATGAAACAAGTTCCACACACATGTCACGTTATCACTGACTTACTTCCATCCTGCTGGAAATTTAAGGCAGAGATCAGTCTCCAGCACCAGAATTCAAGTGCTCACTTTAGTTGTAGGCCAGGAGTCAGTCAGCAATGCTTTGCAGCCCATCAATAGGAACTCATCGAGAGCAGCCCAGACATACCACTCTACGCCATACCCTTATCCCCCTGCTTCACAATACTCCAAACAGAGTGGCCTTCCTGGACACTGCGCTATAGCCATTTAGGATGTAGGTTCCTTCAGAATTGTTATGACACCAATGGATTTTGTTTCTGACTCTTTCAAGTAACACAAATGATTTTTCAGTTCTCATTACAAATAAATTTATTAGTGAATTTGTGCTGAATAAAGTGTTCTTTACTTCAAACTTGGAATCATTATTTACAAAAACATTTTGTTCCACTGGTATATAAGGACTTGAGTTTCTCTCATTCAGCAACTAGCCCAGCAGCCCAGAGGAAGACCATTTGCAACAGTGACCAAAACACTGGAGAATTTTACATATTGACAAAGCAGTCATATATCCAGAAGAATTGTATTGTCCATATTTTCTTATTCTAGCAAGAATTCATATATTTTCATTACTCACTGTCATTTCTGAATTTTTGATAGCAATAGTCCCATTAGGTTAACTAAAATACTGTTTAGAAAGAGATATAAATAATTGAAGATTTTTAAGAAGGATGTGGGGTTGAAATTATTAGTGACCAGATAACTGTTTCTTTATGAATTTATAGATGTCATCTGAAAATTCTCATTCCCATCTTTTTGCTAAGATTTTACTTTTTCCAAAAATATTATATTCCAAAAACTATTTGTGTTCAGATTCTTTTGTTCCAGAATGTTAGGAGTCTCAAGTGCCATAAAAGTTATTTCCCAGGTTCAGTTTTGTGGCTTCGATTTTTTTATTCCAAGGATGTATGCTCTCAATCGGAGAAGTTGTTAGTTTGCCACTTATTTACTCTGAAAGTTTCAGTTTTTAGCCAAGGGTAGAAATAACATCTCCAAAGTAGTAATTATAGTTTGTCTTTTTTTCTAACTATCCAGTTGATAATTGAAGAATCTTGCTCTTTTGCTTAGTATAATTTTGACTCCTCTGTTTCTGCTCTCTTTTGTGGTAATCTTAAAATGATAACAACAGGTATTGATTGTTATTAAAAATGTGCATCTTCTAATCATTTCCTTCTTTTCTGCTATTAAAGTTCATTACCTTTAAATAATGAAACCACTAATCTTATTTTAGTAATGAGTTTTAATTCACCATTATTGTAAACAATTGCAACATAAAAGGAGGACACTCATGTTTAAAGATCAGTGGGGCAGTAACTATTAAGTCTGTAAGATCTACTTAACTTCTCTGTCATAATTCATTGCAGTTGCTTCTTTTTAAAGTGTGTGTTTGAGGTTTACGGGCACTAAACAGCGTGGTCAGCAGTGCCCATTCTTTTTAAAGTAGGGTCAGTGGTCTTAAGAGATATAACTCCTCACTGTAGGGTGCAGTAGGTTAAAGAGGTTTGCTATCTGTGCTGTATATTAATATTTGAATTTAAAGTTGCAGATGTTCCACACACAAATATTTACAATCATAATTCACAGATGGAACCAAAAAATGCTACTTCTTATGGCAGAACAAAGTAGAGTCAGATTTCTGACCAACATTGGCACGTGCCAAAAATAAACTCAGATTCAAAGTGACAAGTGATGATTCTCATGTAGCACTGCAATTCAGATATGCTACAATTACACATCGATTGCTTACATCAAAATTTATAAGTCAGGAATTTTTAATGACATTTGCTTTGCAGGCATTATTCAAATTAGAATATAATACTTATTTAAATAACAATAAGAATAACAAGGATAACAACAACAATAACAATAGATTGGAATCAGTTCAAAAGTGTTTTCAAAATTAAAGTGAGCACATCTTATTGCATTTTAAAATCAGGCACTCCAATAGTTTGTATCTATTGAATGTTCCAGCTTGTGGTGAAAACAGAGTCATTGATCAGTATCATGAGATCTGTCTATGTTGAGTAATCCAATTGTTTTAGTGTCTGAAGCAGTCTGGTTCATGGTGAAAATAGGATATTGATAACTTTGATTGCAATAGCATATCAAGAAGTTGGTAAGCACGAAATTGGAAACAAAATTCTGATGCTCAAGTAATGGAACTGCCCAATGATCAATTCTGACAACTGTAGAAGTAATTAATTATCTGAAGGTGAAGTGTGTTTAACTTTTGGAGGTGCCTTGATTAAAACAGTTACATAACATAAACTGACATATTAATTAAATATTTTGCAAAATACTTCTTTTAAATCAAAGTTTTCACAAATGTTCTGATTTTCAGATAGTAAAACATTAGATGAAACATTAAAAAAGTTGATATCTTTTGCAAGAAAACTAGTCAATGAGCAAATAAGTTGTTACTTTAAAAAGCAAGTAGCATGTACACCTCATGCACACACAACCACCAACTCCAGCATCTTGGGCCAGGGGCTGAAACATCATTTATTGAGATAACTTTTAAATGTTCAGAGTGTAGTAATAAAATTTTCATGAAAAGTCATGTAACAGAATCAAAATGCCCATTGTCACAATACATATAGAGAAACCTTTCAGTTTTCAATAAGAACAAAATATTGTCACATCACTATTGCTTTTTCTATGACACATTACTTTGTCTGGAGGCTTTTCCTCTTTTTTTTAGCTACACATCTTGTGCTACCCATTGTACTTTCTTCCCATAACCATACATTATACCATTGTGACATGTTACAATAATTTTATTCTTCAAAGTTACTCCAAAAGTGGAGTAAAAACAAATGTTCTCCTGAACAAACTGACAATCATTTTCAAATTCTCTATCAGTACCAAATATTTCATCAAAACCACAAATCCCCAGTGAATTAACATAATTACAACGAAATGAATACCCCTAGCTGCATACCAGGTGTTGATATAAGTCAATAAGGACAGTTGAAAATGTGTGCCCCCACCGAACTCAAACCTGGGATCTCCTGCTTACATGGCACACTCTCTATCAATCTGAGCCATCGAGGACACAGAGGATAATGCAACTGCAGGGACTTATCTCTGGCACACTTCCCATGAGACCAACATTCCTAATGTATTGTCCCACACTATATTCATAGTGCCCCCTGCCCATTATACTCATTACTTGTGATTTTTGTCGATTCCCGTAAGTGTTTGGGCACTGTTTGTGCATCCACACATAATATATAAAGATCTGTTATTTCTGACACACAATCATTCTGATAAAATTGCACCTGTAAATTGGTTTAAATCTCAGTCATTCCCAGCAGCTTAAGTACTTAATTTCTACTTTCATCATCAGTAAAGTTATCTTCTAAAACAGGAAAACAGTTACTCTCCTCATCAACATCATCTACTGCATCAGCACATAAGTCAACCATCCCACTCATATCAGCAACTTCAACATAATTGATACATTAATTTCAATTTTATCTCCACTATTTTCAACAAATATACTCAAGTCTTCAGCACTATCTGCAAGGTTAATTTCAGTTACCAAAATAAATTTTGAGTTAGTCATGTTTTTGTGTTCTGCATGAATATTATTTAAAATTCATTTATCATCATTGCTGTATGCTTTTATTATTTCAACTACTTGTTTAATTTTACTGTGAAGATGTGATTATGTTTTTTTTCCCCTTTTTCTACAGCCAAAACTTTTGTTCGCTGACAATGATTTACACACTTTTCATTACTATGCATAAGACATTTTAAGCATTACAAACATACAGAGCATACTAGCATACTGACTCCCACTGCCTCACATGGTGTCAGTCCTCATCTACAGAGTCAGAGATGTTACACTGCAACAGAGCAACCCCCCCCCCCCCCCCTGCTCCCTCCCTCCCTCCCTCTGCCCATAACCCTCCCATAGTGCAGAAGCACGGAGCTTGTGAAGAGAGGCTGAAGCGGTTGAGGGGAGGGGGGGGGGGGGGGGGGGAAGGGTTCATCTGTCTGAAGTGATTTAAATGGTTGTGTAATGAGGGATGCAATGGAAGACACATCATAGTCAGAAAAGTGCACCAGGGGGAACAGGGCATGCCCAAAATGCAACAACAACTTAGTGACTAACAGGTTGCTTCCAGTAGTGTAAGCAGATAAGAAAGTAGTCTTGACGGTGTCTTTAATGGCAGCATTTGTAGAGGAAGGCATATTGGCAGCATAGCCTTGCATTGTCGTGTCCACAGGATGCTTTGCAGGGTCGGGGGTGGTGTAGGCCGAGGTGGTGATGGTGAGTGCACTTTTGCTGACAAATGGAGTGTGAGTCCTGCCATGTCAACTTCTGGAAGGATAAGAGTGGTGTGCATGAAAATGTGTGTGACAGTGCTTGCACTTGACTGCCTGTCTGCATAGGTAGTGGTAATCACAAAGCCAGTATCATGTAACACGACTGATAGGTCATCAGGCAGAAAATCACACAGTTGGAAATTTACTAAGGGAAGCATACGAGTCACTGGGGTGGTGAGTGTCTCTTGTGACAGGTCCATTGAAGCTCCACACTGTTTTAAGCCAGTTCACTGACACTGTTATTTGTTTTCCAGCAATTTCAATATCATAAGTGTTTGTATCACATTTCAACACTTGATATGGTGCTGTAGATGGTCATTGTAAGGTGGGTTTTACTGCGTCTGACATAGCATCACATGAGAATATGTGGCCAGATCTTTATGAATGAAAGTTTGTTGTGTCATGTGAAAGGAGGTAGGTGGCACATGGATGTTTTGTATATGTGTGCACATAGGTGTGACTAAATCCAGTAAGTCCTGGTCTGTGGCAATCATTTCATGTGCTTCAAATTCTGTGGGTACAGTGAGGAGCTCACAATATAGGAAGGGCCTTCATGATACTGAGTGGCACATGAGAGCAGCTTTCATCATCCAGTGCCACTCTTCCATGAGCCCATTGGACAGGAGAGGGGTGGGGTGGGGTGGGGAGGGGTGGGAGGGGGGGGGGGGGGGAGTTGGTTGTGCAGAACTGATGGCATCTGCATAGTCATTGAAATGTAGGGATTCAAACTGCAAACCCTGATCTTATGTAAAGAAGGCTGAGCAGCTAAATCTGGCCATCCAACTATTGACAAAAGTTTTTGCTTCTGTCTCTGCTGATATGACGGAAATGGGCACAGTCTCCATACATCGTTTCATGTGACCTATCATTGACAGAATGTAACAGTAACCACGTGGTTTGGAGAGTGGCCCTTTGAGGTCAGTGTGGACATGTTGGAACCACCCCTTTGGAATCAGAAATTTACCAAATGGAGGCTGTGCATGGTGGCCAGCTTTTGCCTGCTGGCACAGATGCATGCCTGGATGTGCAAGTGGAGAAGGTCAATTTTTGACTATCTGCTTGAAAAGTAACACCAGACATGTTTGGTCACAAGAGGTAGCATGCACTGTTGCAATTGCAGTCTTTGGTCTGCTTTGTTAAACAAGCTGTGGAGATCAGCATCTGTCACTTGTGCATCTGCAATTCTATCGATGACCAACTGGGTGGAGGTAACTGCGATATGGAAAAGATAGACCACCATGATATTATTGGCACCTTTAACATGTCACACATCAGTGGAACTGTGCTATGAAATCCAGGTGGCAGACTCTCTTGGGTGCAGAATCAGCCAATGGGTTGCAGAATGCCCTGCCAGCAGGCGATGGTCTTTATATATGGTAAGGGGTGTCCCCTCAATATGATCTTGAAAGTTACAAACTGCTTCATATATTACTAATATTTGTCATCAAATATGAATCATTTGTTTTGGGTGTCAATTTGTTTGCAGGAGAAACACCTGAGCAGCTGAGTGATCCCACTAATGTTGGGGATCATGTGATCACCAGCATTAGATGCAATAATTAGAAGTGTATCAAGCAACGAGTGGGCAAGTGTCATGGCATGTAACGGGTGTTCTTTTATTTTTTCAAAGACCACTTGAATTTCCAGTGGCTAACTCAGGTGTCATTTACCAGATGTATTCTTGCCCCGCAATGCTTGGGTGAGTGGTAGCAAAGTCTCATCAGCGTGGCAAATGGTTCCTGTTGAAATTTATGACCCCCAAAAACCTATGCAGCTCTTGGTAGTTGTTAGGAAGTGGGAGGAGATGTATCTGGTCAGTTTTATCAGTAGTAGGATACACCCCAGATCCATCGACAAAGGTCATACAAGGTTGCTGAAGTTGGCACTTGCCATCATTTATCACAACCTCACTAATGGCAAGCTTATAAAGGGTGATATGCAGATGTTCATTGTGGTCTTGCTCATTTTGTGAAAAAATTAGTGCATCATCTAGATAGGAATAATAAAAATTAAAATTGAACAGTACACTGCCAATAAATCTTTTCCATGTCTTTGCAATGTTTTTTTTAATCTGTATGGCTTGTAGAGGAACTCCGAGACACTGAATGGCATGATTATCACAGTTTTTGGTACATCTTCATCTGCCATTAGAATTTGCAGGTATGCTGTTTTGCAATTGACACTGAAAATTTTTGCCCCACCAAACCATGGGAAGAACCATGCAAGTTTTGGATGGGGTACCTGTCAATGATTGTATGGGCTTTGAGGTAGCAGTAGTCATCACATAGGTTCGAAGCATCACTGTTTTAGGTACTACAGTGGAACCTCACATAGTGAGCATAATTCATTCCAGAATCTTACTCGCAGTGTGAAACACTCGTTAAGCAAAACAATTTATCCCATATAAATTAATGTAAAATATGAGAATGCATTCCATGCAGAAACAGTACTAAAAGTTATATCTTATTCATGCTGATTATTCGGAGAAAATTATATATACAGTGTTATGTATTTTATTATTCACAATACATAACTAATTCTTGTTTACTAAGAAGGTAGCTATAGTCATTTGTTTCTGCCAACACTTTGCAAAATTGCAACACAGCATTATCATCAAATAAATTTGAAGTTCGGATAGCCAATACTTTATTGGGTTGATGACGTTCAGTCTATGATACAACTGATTCCCATGCTCTTAGCTTTTCTCTTATTTCATCAGTAGATTGCTGCTTTGGTGTTCTGTGCCCTCCTCATCCTCATCCCCCTCCTCCACACAGCTTTCTGCTTTGAAAGACACTGCAACTCCATAAGCTCTTCAGTGGCCATTTCTCGGCTGTGATCTTCAACAAGCTCATTGATATCATTGTTATCCACTTCTAGCTCCATATTGTTGACTGCAGTCTAAACATGTACTGACTTAAATGCCTCACAATCACGTTTGACAACCCACTCTGACCAAAGCTTCTTCCAAGCAGAAGTGAGAGTTCTCTGGGCAATCACTTCCCATGCTTTTTGTTCATGATATTGAACTGGTATTTCCAAAACTCTCTGAGAGTTGGATTGGAAACTTCAGTCAACTCAAACCCATGCTCAAAAGAGTGCTTTAGTGTAGAGCTACTTATAGTTAGAAATAATCTGCTGGTCCATAGGCTGGAGTAACAGAATCATGTTGGGAGGCAGAAATTGGATATTGTTGAATTGAAATTCTTCAGAAGGTAGTCCTGCAGGCCTGGAGAATGGGCAGTAGCACTGCCCATAACAAGCAAGACATAGAGTGGCAAATTCATCTCAAGCAAATATTTTTTCACCAAATAATCAAATACTTCATTGATTCAACCACAGAAAAGGTCTTTTGTCACCCAAGCCTTGTTGCTGGATCTTCACATCACATTTAACCTGCTGTTCCTGGACTTTACACTTCTTGAAGGCATGTGGAGTTTCTGAATTTTAAGAAGTGGTTTAATTTTCAAATTGCCACATTCATTGTCACAGAATTGCAGTTTTGAACAGTCTTTCATTGGCTTGAGACTGGGCAATGCATTGTTCTCTGCTATTATAAAGGCACACTTTGGCATCTTTTTCCAGAATAAACCTACCTCATCACACTTAAAAACCTGTTGCAGCAGATAGCCCCCAGTGTCTAAAATCATCTTGAAGTTACTGATGAAGTTCTCTGCTGCCTTTGTGTTGGAGTTGGCTGCTTCACCATGTCTCACAATACTGTGGATGCTGATCCTTCTTTTAAACTTCTCAAACCACCCTTGGCATCCCTTAAACACTTCTTTGGCTACTGATGATCCTGGCATCTTCTTAACAAGGCCAGTGAAAATTATTCTCACCTTCTCACAAATGAAATTCTCATTAATAGTGTTGCCTTGGAATTGCTTTACATTTATTCACTTAAGGAGCAACCTTCAGACATCATCCAGAATATTAAACTGTTGTTTAGATATTCTTGTCACTCTCTGTGAAGAATCTATCTCCTTAATTTTGTCCTTGTTCATGAGAACAGTTCAAATAGTTCATGTAGTCTGATTGTATGAGTGTGATAAATCAACTATGCTCACACTACATTTACATTTTGAGTGATTTTACAGTCCATTTCAAAAGTCGCTTTCTTTCTCTTATGGTAAACTTCTAGTAGCTTTATCTTCAGGGACATTTCTATGAAGGTTATTAAAATTTATAAACTAAAAGACCACTGTGTGTACACAAGTTCAGAAAAATGTGTGACTACAAACTGCAATGAGATGGTAGCAGAAAGAGTGCTAAACCCAAACTGCGGTACATACTAAAGACATTGTTCATATGTTGCTGCCAACAATGAAAGGTGTTCATACTGTTGAACATTTCCCCCACTGTGTTTGAATGGCTGATGACATCACACTAAACCATCGTCACTCGTTATGCAAAATAGCACTCGTTAAGTGAGTCATTTTTTTTACAATTTGGTTTGCTCATTATGCAAATTGCGAGTTATGGGAGGTGCTCATTAATCAAGGTTCCACTGCAGTTTAATTGAGGAAGCCCAAGCATTGTCTGATGGGCTGCCTATGCAAGCTTACAAAAGTTCACTATTGCAGCATTAGCCGCTTTAAGTTTGTGGGGAACTAGATGGCGTGGGTGGCAAGGGACAGGGGGACACAGTGTGCTCATAATGTGGTGGACTGTAATGTCCCACACCACAGCACAGACTGTACCTGGTCAAATGGAGGAGAGTGAAGTGAGTCAAGGAAGCTGGGCATGACATCATTTGACATTGCCATTAATGTCACACAGTACTGTCTCAGGAGAGCATTCCAATGGGGTTTATAATGCTTCACTAACCTGAGAAGTGTCCATAGTAGTGGGGCCACAGTGCTGATCAGTGTCAAGATGATGAAGGTCATTGAGATGTTGTTGACCTGCATGTAGTGATGTAGTGGTATCCACGACTCATTTCCATAGTTGTTCAATGGTGAGACGCATGACCTTTTTGCCATCATCTAATGACAGGTGCTTGACTGCCTTTAAGAGTAGCTGGTTGAATAGTGCCTCACTTTGTTGGTTGAGATGGAGTGGTGTGTTGAGCAGCAGCAGCGTGACAAGGTGTTGCAGTGATGGCAGGCAGTGTATTGCTGACCACATGAAGGATCAACTGCTGACCATCCCATCATAAGAAGAGGGCACAATTTAAACCCAGCAGTAGTTGATAGTACCAGAGGAAGTCAGCTCCCAGGTCTGGTTGAAAAGTCCAAGGTATTTGCGTATCTGCACCAAGGCTGAGCAAGATGTGTGCAGTTCGAGCAACTGTGATTACCGTGTCATCCTCACATGCAGCTGCAGTGGCAGCAGCAACAGTGTAGCAGCCACAAAAGCAGGTAGTGGAGTGCTCACATAGGCTCCATTATCATCGAAATATGTGTTCAGGTGCCTGTCGTGGATGAATAGTCAGGGACCATCTGCTCATTGGTTGCTGTTTAGTTGTGGTGTGTAGAGGTGTCTTGTTAATGAAGAGTGGCCTAGTGTGCCTAGGTAAGGTCTCTGTACTAGTTAGGGAAGGCACATGGCTGTCTGCAGTGCTGTGTATCCTGCCAGAATATGGTCTGAAACCAGCAGTAGCATTGTTGTGCATTGGGCGTGGAAACAGGCAATGCACTTGGCCATTGTGGCTTTTGTTTATACGCAGAGTTGGGGAAGTGGCCAGCTTGGAGAGTGACAACCTTGGCTGTCCACCGAAGCAGTGAAAGGTACTGATGGTAGAGCTGGGGGGAGGGGGGCTAGGTTCTGTTCGAGTTAGTCCAGGAGTCATTGTGTGGTCCATGGCTGCATGGAATGTTGAGGCAGCTAGGCTAGGATCATGCAAAATCAGTTTTGGTACAGGCACACTGGCTGTCAACTATGGCATAGCGCTGTTGGTTGTTGATTAGAATGTGGTGTTGCGATAGTGCCTGCATTCTGTCAGCAAGTCAAAGTTTAAATTCGAGTGGTGCCTCCTCATGCACTAGTTTTGCAGTTTTGATGTTCTCTGGCCCTTTTAGGAGCCAAAGTGCCCATAGCACATTATTCAATTAGAACTCTCAGGTGCCACCAGAGTGAAGAAAGCATGCTGGTGCTTAAAGTAATGACACTGATGATGAGATGTAACTTCTGCTCAGGCATGCATGTTAGTTTTTGTAGCAGTAGTGTTGCATCTTCGCAGTTTAATATTTGTGAGAAGCTTTAACAACCTAAAGTAAGTTAGTAATAAGGTCTGAATTTTATCCGCGGTTCTTAAGAAGAGTAGCAAACTTCCCATCATCCCCTCTGAGGCCATTGACTGACATCAGACACTCACTGAGAGCAAACTGCATAGTGGGAGAATCTGCCCAGAATAGTGTTAGTTTCAGATGACGGTGGATGGTAAGATTGTCATCAGAGGTTTGATTGTAAGGCACCATCTCAAGGTAGGCTTGGCATGGCGAGGGATCGTCAGTGTGCAATATGGGCAGGAAATGAAGCTTGATGTAGGGCAGCATGTGATGAGGTGGATCACTATGCACACAGTTGGGGTCAGTGTCATTTGAAAACGTGCAAAGAAATTGAGTTGCTGTTCAAAGAACAGTGGTGCATGTGAGTGAAGTTCCAGGCCTGACACAGTGGATATCACTTTCCCTTTGACAGATGTCTGAGATGGCAGAAAATGCATGTGACAGTGTGCATGAGGTTGTAGTCAATTTATTATCCAGTGGCACTCACTATCTGTCTGTCATGGAGGTTGTGCAGAAGTGCCATTGTTCACAGTGTGGCTGATGCAGGTGTGATGCACTTGAACCTGGAGGCAGTGGTATCTGACCTTGCTGAGGAGAAGTATTGAAAAATGTGTTCTTGGAGTCCACAGTCAGTATTCATGCTGGGTGTGGGTGGCGCAAATGCAAAGCATGATGCTGGACCAGAAGAGAGTCAATTGCAAAGCTTAGCATGGCTGGGATATGATGTCATAATCTGGCAGGCGGAACTCACATTAAGTCAAAATGATTGGGATGGGATTTGGAAAATCAGAATGCACAGGTACTGAAAGGTGATGTAATCCTCGATCCCACAGTCCATCGGCAGATGGATAATGAAATGGAATAACAGAGTGGTCCAGTGCAAGCCAGTCTTGTTCAACTGTAACAGCACTGTGGGAGGCATTCATACAGTTCAGGTTGTTAATGCAAATGACATAATGCTCAAAATCACTGGAACATGTGATGTTCTGTCCTGTGCAAAAGTCAATGTCACTTAGATTCATGTTTGTTATGGAGGTAGGCAGCCATTGTTTCCTGTGACACTCTGCTGAACTTTTATCTCAAATACCAGTAATAGATTCACTCTGTGTCAAAGCTGGAATGTTTATGATGAACTCACTCAGTAAATTTGATGCTTGGTATGGCTAGTTTGCTGCTTGGCATCGGTAGCTATGTGAGGTTGGTCCAAAGATATGGTGAAAAGTGAAGGCATTGTCACTATTTTTTTTTTTTTTTTTTTTTTTTTTTTTGACACTGTAGTATTGTACAAGCCTTGGCTGATATTTAGCAATTTTGCATACAAGATGTATGTGGAATTCATGAGCACTTATTGTGAGATGATGTAGATATTGCCAAAGAAACAATGAGGTTGTATGTTTCTAATGGCAACATTATTGATGGCATAACCCGTGGATTGAATTTTTGACTTAACAACAAAAACATGGTGTGACATGGAAGTTTGGGTTTACGAGTGTGAGAAGCAGGGTACCAGTAGTGTGGCAGCAGAATAGTGACACAGCATAAAGGTATGATTTTTGCACTATTTATTAGTAAGTACACACATATAACAATGTAAGCTTTATGAGCATCAGAGCATACTAACTCCCACTGCCGCAGGGGGGCAGCAATCCTAATTTACGGAGTCAGAGAGGTCGTGCCACCACATAGTGTTTATATGTATTTTTCCAGTTTTGAAATTGAATGATTAAAGGTTTTTGGGCATTCATTGTTTCTTTGTTTCATAACTTTTAAACATTGGTTCACCTTCTCAAAAATTGCAGTTCGAATTGATTGTCCCATAGTATGTGTCAAGGGTTTTTCTATCTGAATCTCTGTAGTCTGTTCTTTCAAATACTTCATTCTCTTCCTTAACTGTTTTATCTTCCTCATGTCCAATACCACTTCACTCTCCTCAGATATAGGTACTAATTTCAGCTTTGTGATCACCATTTTGGCTAAACTTTAATTAAATCTTTTTCAACACTTGCAGAACACAATAACAAAGCTAATCTTCTTATAAAACAAATTACTATGTACTTAACTTATCCATCATCTACTGTCACCAAGGCCAGTCCCATTTTTATAAAAATACTTTGTTTGGAATCCCATTTTTATTTCCACCATATTTATTTTTTGTTAATTTCTTGTAAAATATTAACATGTTAATGTACACAGTAGTATCATCCCAGCTTACACCTACAATTGTAATGGTTCTCACCTTTAATGCTATTAAAGGCCATTACTGTATAAATAAGTAATGAATCTCATTTGAACAACGAGTTGATTTGTTCTGCAGTTCTCTAGTATTGTTGACTACTGGAGCGTAAATAGAGTGAAGCTTCTTAAATTTTCTATGTACCCTCCCCGTATAGGTGCTTACAGTGATTTTAGTTCTTCCCAGCATAGGAAAATCTTGAATATTTGTCGAGTATTCAGATGGGTGGCATCATCCAAAATGCACAATATTTCAGCTTTTTCTGGCCCATTCTGAAGATCGAACCTTGGTCTCAACATCATAACCATACACCCACATCTCATTACAATTTATGGTCCTCTTAATGAACATCTCATTCTCACTTGTGAAATCCAAAAGCTCTTCATGGGTTGTGAGGCAAAGGTCTTTCTGGTCTTGACTCATGGGCCCTGGGATGAACTTGATGGCAACATGATGAATTCCGAAACAATGTGTCAGTATTTCATGACATGATTGAACTGAAATATTACATTCTTCTGAAGTTTCTTGGACAGTCAGTCTTTGATTAGCAACACAGTTCACTGACATTCCTAATGTGAGCACTGTTGGTAGCTGTCAAAGTGCATCCCGAATGAGGGTAATTTTTAGCTTCCATCTGGCTATTTTTAAACTTTGTGAACCATTCGTAAGACCAAGTGTGGCTTAAGCACTAATCACTGTAGGCTCCCTGCATCAATTAGTGTGTCTCTGTAAAGGTTTTCTTGACTTTCACGCAAAATTTAATGCAGATGTGTTTCTCATCTAACTCTTCAATCCTGAAATTTGCAAATTGTGTGATAACATTCTATTCAATACAGCACTGAAAAATAACTAATAGACATACAACAATGAAACTTCAGCAGTTACACATTAAACACAGCTGTGAGCAGGGACGTCAATGGCATTTCATTACAACACACCACTGGCATGAAATTATGAATGTTATGGATTTTTTTGAACAAACCTCATACTTGGAGAAAGTATCATGAAGTGTGTGTTCCACCCACCAGTGAAGACAATGGTCCTATTTGGAGAAGTCAAGGATTACCTAGCAGCAATCTGCTGCTGTCATGACAACTTAGGAAGATGAGGATGCATTGTCACCACGCCAGTAGAGATTCTCATCCAATGATGACTGCAGCGCTACCCAGGATCACCCTCAACATTGTTATTCCCCCACCTCAACATGTGGAGGTGGTGGGCAGGAGGCTGCATGAAGAGGGATAGGATATACACTGATGAGTCAAAAAATTATAACCATCCGCTTAGTATCTTGTTTGTCCATCTTTGAAATGAATTACATCACTGACTCTGCATATCAAGGATTCAACAGGGTGTTGTAGGTTTTTGGAGGTATGTGGCATTAGATGTCTTTGTACAGGTCATGTAATTTATGTACACATTGGGCCACCGATTTGTATACACAGTGATGGTGCCCAATAGTGATCCAGATAGGTTCCATAGGATTTACATCAGATGAGTTTCACCACAGACTTCAACATGGGCTCATTATAATACTCTTCAAACCAGTGTAGCATGGTTCTTACTCTGGGAAATGGACAACTATACTGCTGAAAGATGACATTGCCCTGAGGGAAGACATCAAGCATGAAGAGATGCAAGTGGTTCTCAGCTGTCAGCATGTCTTCTTTACTTCCACAGGTCCCATGCAAGCACAGGAGAATATCTCCCATAGCATAACACTGTTCCACCAGCCTGCCTTCATGGTGCTTTGTACATTCTGAGCCACTGTTCACCTCAATGACAGCATTTCTAGAGGTGACCATCAATTTAGCATAGCAAAAATGTGATCACCTGAAGAGCTGACATTTACACTGATGAGTGGACAAGTACCATTGCCACAAACCCACTGCTATTGTAATTGTTGGTGTAATTGGGTGAACATGTAGAGGTGTTCTGCTGCAAAGCTCAATCTTCAACAATGTACGAAGAACGGTTCTCTCCAAAAGACTTATGCCTGTACCTGCACTATGCTCTTTCATCAGAGATGTCACAGATCACCATCTATCCTACTTTATGTAACAGACAACCATTTAGTGCCTAGTGGTAATTTTATTGTCCTACCTCTTTCATATATGCACATGACAGTAGCCTGTGAACATTTTACCAGCTTTGCCATTTTTTAAATACTCATTCACAGGCTTTCTGTACTATTAATTAAATCATTATGGTTTGAGGGGGGCAGTGCACAAATGGTTTAATTCATACTTAACTGGAAGAATGCAGAAAGTTGAAATAAGTGATTCATGTAATGTTAAAACAACAGCTGATTCATCAAACTGGGGGGCTATCAAGTACGGGGTCCCACAGGGTTCGGTCTTAGGTCCTTTACTGTTCTTTATATATATATTAATGACTTACCATTGCACATTGATGAAGATGCAAAGTTAGTTCTTTTTGCTGATAATACAAGTATAGTAATAACATCCAAAAACCAAGAACTAAGTGATGTAATTGTAAATGATGTCTTTCACAAAATTATTAAGTGGTTCTCAGCAAATGCACTCTCTTTAAATGTTGATAAAACACAGTATATACAGTTCCGTACAGTAAATGGCACAACTCCAGTAATAAATATGGACTTTGAACAGAAGTCTGTAGCTAAGGTAGAATTTTCAAAATTTTTAGGTGTGGCCATTGGTGAGAGGTTAAACTGGAAGCAACACATCGATGGTCTGTGCTGAAACGTCTGAGTTCAGCTACGTATGCTATTAGGGTTATTGCAAATTTTGGTGACAAGAATCTCAGTAAATTAGCTTACTATGCCTACTTTCATTCACTACTTTCATATGGCATCATATTCTGTGGTAATTCATCATTGAGTAGAAAAGTATTCATTGCTCAAAAACGTGTAATCAGAATAATTGCTGGAGCCCACCCACAGTCATCCTGCAGACATCTATTTAAGGACCTAGGGATCCTCACAGTATATATATATTCACTTATGAAATTTGTTGTTAATAATCCTACCCAGTTCAAAAGTAATAGCAGTGTGCATAGCTATAACACCAGGAGAAAGGATGATCTTCACTATGCAGAGTTAAATCTGACTTTGGCACAGAAAGGGCTAAATTATGCTGCCACCAAAGTCTTTGGTCACCCACAAAACAGTATCAAAAGCCTGACAGATAGTCAACCAACATTTAAAAATAAATTAAAAGAATTTCTAGATGACAACTCCTCCTACTCAGTGGCTGAATTTTTAGATATAAATTAAGGGAGGGGGAAAAACCTAGCTTAAACATTAGTGTCATGCAATATTTTGTGTAATGCAATATCTTTGTACAGACATCTTTTATTAACCTGACACGTTCCACATCATTATGAAATGTCGTATTCATGATCTATAGAACAAGTATTAATCTAATCTAATCTAATTAATCAGTCCTTTGTCAGAGTTGCTTATCTCAATGGATTTCTCTATTCGCAGCATGTATCTTCATTAGGGTGACACCCCTTCCATCCATGTTTGCCCTGTTTACATACTCTTGCTGCCATGTCACACACCCACAGACAGTGCCACCAGGAGGCATCCAATGTCGTAGTGGGCAGTGTTAATAATTTTTAGGCTTTTCAGTGTCAAGGTGGCACCCAACAGTCATCAGGAATATTTGAAGGTCACAAATATGTGGATTTCCAAAATATTGCACATTTGAACTATGACACACAGATGAGTACCTAAGAAATATTTGAAATATAAAACCACATACTTTTACTCAGTCCCACATAGAGATGTTACGTGGTTACTTATTGGTCACACACAGGCACAGAATCTAAGTAATGCTTTCAAAAACAGCCAGGTTAGTTTCTTTTGTTCTGAACAGATGATAAATTTTAATAGTTAGTTGGTTTGTGGAATGTACTGAAGATTAGTAAATTATATAAGTATACAGAACCATCTTGTGCTTCTGCATTGGGAATGTACTACATGGTATCCACCTGCAAAATTTTTCTACATTATAATAAGTCTCATTTAGTGGCTCGATTCATTACTTGGTGGTGTAATCTGATATGGGAAACAGAGCAACAAAAGTACAGTGTCAAAGTTAAGAATATAACAAGTACAGGGGCAAAATGGGCAATGGAGGTTTTGATGGTATGGAACCTTCAGTGTCAATTGTCTTATAAGTCGATTGGTTTCAGGTAGTTCAGAGCATGTTCTCAGAAAGAGTGGATATGTGTCACACAAGCCTACTGCATCAGTGCGATAAACTCTCAAAACCAAAACAGAACTTTAAAATGAGGGCAACCACAGCTGAAATTCTGCATGTTGAAAAAATGTCTTCTGCTTAGGCTGTTAAAGTTATTTATTGAAAGGTAAGACCAGTTTCACATCTTTAAAATGCATCATCAGGTAATCTGTAGACTGGAAGAATAACATTCTCTCTTTGGAATAAACGGTTTCTAAAAATAAGTCATCACCACCACTTAAGGTTACTAAGAGTAGTACACTTACATCAGCTTTTAAATCATTGCGAATACAGGAAAAACTGTTACAGGCTAGTCCTACAGTTCATGATCAAATCAATAAAAATAATTAACTCACTATAAAGCAATGGTCCCAGTTAAACTATGTATTCAGTTGTGGATCTCCATTATAAGCTTCAGATACTGTATTGAAAAAGGAAGGACAGTACATGTAATATTTTGGAAGAACTGTAGAAATTTCCTGAAGGAACATTTAATGCACATACTGGTTTACACTATAAAAATCTATTGGCTAGTTATCATTGTTTATGTAAGTAATTTAATGGTTCTGAGAACCATATTCTTTTGCAGTAGCTTTTAGATATCAGTATGTTCATCTCCTCTCTTGGAGTATTAGTTTAGTACCACTTTACAGCAACTTTCTGATCTCCTCACTGGTACATATGACTTGGCCCTTCTGTAAATTTGCTGATACATGGTTTCGCACAAGGTCTCATAATATCATTCTGCCAGTTTATCTCAGTTTGATGCCATGTTACCTCCCTGAGCAGTCTATGGATCTAGTATGTCTTTGGCCTAGCTTGATTCTTTCTTTCTGGTTGCTACTTCAAGTTAGGCACCTATGGTTTTTCCAATTTCTTCCAGTTTTTGTAGTTACTGGGGTATGCCATTATTCTACTTGTTACTTTGCAGACCCGATCATTTTAACTTGGAATACCACTTCACAGAAAGTTACTCATCTTTTTTTTTACTTTGAAGATGAATTATGGGACTTGGCTGTGTTACTATATTCTACAATGATTGAAAAGATAAAAAAGTATAATATTCTTAGCAGCTTTATGTGAGTATGACCACTTATTTCTGAAGATTGATTATTCTTAAGAGTAAATATATTTTTCCTCCAATGTACAGTTCTCCTGATGACGGATTTCAAGAATGTGGTAACCAGTCATGACCTTTCACAAAGGACTTAAGCAGCCTGAGTGGAAAGATATTTTACTCAGTATCGAAAGACCAAGAACATTGTAGAGAAGAAGCAAATGACAATATTGAAAAGAAAAGAAAAAAAAAATGCTGACATATGCAGTGAGTCAGGACAAAATTTAATACATTACCAATCTTTATTGAGGAAGCGAGAACAAAAGTATTATGTATATGTGAGCACAGGTTAGCTGAACCAGAAATATAAAACTACAGATATAATGAATATCTGGAAATGGTGATGGTGTAAATAAACTGCTATCCATAGTAGTGAGTGTGTATACAAATAGTAAGATCAGTGTTTGGTGCCAAGAAAATAGACTTCTGTAACTTCTGGGTAGATTTGGACCTAGAGTTGGCTGCTTTGTGGCTGCCAGATGCTAGCTTAATTGTTGTTTATGCATACTTTTCCCCATATGGTAATTTTAAAAATCTCATCAACCGATTGGAAAGCTGTTGGTGCACCTAAGGGCAAAAAAAAAAAAAAATTGCTAATTTGGGAAATCAAACATTCATACTGCAGAAGGTTGTGATGAAGAGAAAGCTTACATGGACTGTTTGTGGCAGATTATCTATGAACAAAAGGAGATGTTTGTCTTGCTACAATTGTCACAAACCTTAATAGTTGTGACCACAAAGAACTTGGGTTTACCCAATACTTGCATATCACAGTGCAGTAATCATGCAGCTATGGACACTCAGTGGTCATTCAAATGGCATCTTCAGAAATAGTACTATCATTTAAAAAAATAGTTTTGACATTTTCAAAGGTACAATGTCTCCTATAGACTGATAACAAATATTTGTAGAATTTGCACCAAATAGTGCATTCAGCTGCCTGTTCTAGGCCCTTGAAGTCAAATTTGATGAAAATTTTCCATTAAAACCTGAGACACATTCAATTATTGCCAAATCAAACAGCAGAGAGAAAACTGTCAATGTAAGGAGGTGGTATACCTCTACATTAATTAAAATGGAATGTACTGTCCAAACAGTAAATGATAAGATAAAACCAGCTAAGGATATTAAAATTAAGGATATACTGCATAGCAGTTATTTTAGAGTGTAATGATCTAGGGGAGAATGGAAGTAGAAAAAGCAAAGACAGAAAGCAATGCCACATTTGTTGAAAAGGTACAATATTTGCAATGCAATGTGGAATCTAGACAATGAACCCAGGAAAAGGTCCACCTCTTGCTTCAATTCTTGCAGTTCATATGAATTTAATCAACATTTTAAAAAGGTAGTGGGAAGCACAGTAGATGAAATTCCTGGCTCTGGAACAGGTCATGCAGTCAGTGTGAAATTTGGATAAATACTTCTTTAAAAAGGGAAATGGATAGGTTAAAGTTAGATATAGTGGGAATTAGTGAAGTTCAGTGGCAGGAGGAACAAGACTTCTGGTCAGGTGACTACAGGGCTATAAACGCAAAATCAAATAAGGGTAATGCAAGAGTAGGTTTAATAATGAATTAAAAAAATAGGAATGCTGGTAAGCTACTACAAACAGCATAGTGAACGCATTATTGTGGCCAAGATAGATATGAAGTCCACACCTACTACAGTAGTACAAGTTTATATGCCACCTAGATCCGCAGATGACAAAGAAATTGAAGAAATGTATGATGAAATAAAAGAAATTATTCAGATAGTGAAGGGAGACGAAAAGTTAATAGTCATGGGTGACTGGAATTCAAGTGTAGGAAAAGGGAGAGAAGGAAACATAGTAGGTGAATATGGATTGGGGCTAAGAAATGAAAGACGAAGCCACCTGCTAGAATTTTGCACAGAGCACAACTTAATCATAGCTAACACTTGGATTAAGAATCATGAAAGAAGGTTGTATACATGGAAGAACCCTGGAGATACTAGAAGGTATCAGATAGATTATATAATGGTAAGACAGAGATTTAGAAACCAGGTTTTAAATTGTAAGACATTTCCAGGGGCAGATGTGGACTCTGATCACAATCTATTGGTTATGACCTGTAGATTAAAACTGAAGAAACTGCAAGAAGGTGGGAATTTAAGGAGATGGGACCTGGATAAACTGAAAGAACCAGTGGTTGTACAGAGTTTCAGGGAGAGCATAAGGGAACAATTGACAGGAATGGGGGAAAGAAATACAGTAGAAGAAGAATGGGTAGGTTTGAGGGATGAAGTAGTGAAGGCAGCAGAGGATCAAGTAGGTAAAAAGACGAGGGCTAGTAGAAATCCTTGGGTAACAGAAGAAATATTGAATCTAATTGATGAAAGGAGAAAATTAAAAAATGCAATAAATGAAGTAGGCAAAAAGGAATACAAACGTCTCAAAACTGAGATCGAGAGGAAGTGCAAAATGGCTAAGCAGGGATGGCTAGAGGACAAACGTAACGATGTAGAGGCACATGTCACTAGGGGTAAGATAGATACTGCCTACAGGAAAATTAAAGAGACCTTTGGAGGTAAGAGAACTACTTGTATGAATATCAAGAGCTCAGATGGAAACCCAGTTTTAAGCAAAGAAGGGAAAGCAGAAAGGTGGAAGGAGTATATAGAAGGTCTGTACAAGGGCGATGTACTTGAGGACAATATTATGGAAATGGAATAGGATGTAGATGAAGATGAACTGGGAGATATGATATTGCGTGAAGAGTTTGACAGAGCACTGAAAGACCTGGGCCGAAACAAGGCCCCTGGAGTAGACAACTTTCCATTGGAACTACTGACAGCCTTGGGAGAGCCAGTCCTGACCAAACTCTCCCATCTGGTGAGCAAGATGTATGAGACAGGCGAAATACCCTCAGACTTCAAAAAGAATATAATAATTCCAATCCCAAAGAAAGCAGGTGTTGACAGACGTGAAAGCTGCCGAACTATCAGTTTAATAAGTCATGGCTGCAAAATACTAACGTGAATTGTTTACAGACGAATGAAAAAACTGGTAGAAGCCAACCTTGGCGAAGATCAGTTTGTACTCCGCAGAAATGTTGGAACATGTGAGGCAATACTGACCCTACGACTTACCTTAGAAAATAGATTAAGGAAAGGCAGACCTATATTTCTAGCATTTGTAGACTTAGAGAAAGCTTACTCTCTTTCACATTCTGAATGTGGCAGGGGTAAAATACAGGGAGCCAAAGGCTATTTACAATTTGTACAGAACCCAGATGGCAGTTGTAAGAGTCGAGGGGCATGAAAGGGAAGCAGTGGTTGGGAAGGGAGTGAGACAAGGTTGTAGCCTGCCCCCAATGTTATTCAATCTGTATATTGAGGAAGCAGTAAAGGAAACAAAAGAAAAATTCAGAGTAGGTATTAAAATCCATGGAAAAGAATAAAAAAAACTTTGAGGTTCGCCGATGACATTGTAATTCTGTCGGATACAGCAAAGGACTTGGAAGAGCAGTTGAATGGAATGGACAGTGTCTTGAAAGGAGGATATAAGATGAACATCAACAAAAGCAAAATGAGGATAATGGAATGTAGTCTAATTAAGTCAGGTGAGGCTGAGGGGATTAGATTAGGAAATGAGACAAAGTAGTACAGGCTTCCTAGATGTAGCACACACAGTGCCTGTTTACAAAAAGGTAATCCATGTGAAGTGTCAATCTACAGGACCATATCTACAAGGCCAATACTAGGTAAAGTGATGAAGTCAATCATGAAAGATCAATTATTAGCTTATTATTATGGAGAAAACATCCTCCTTTACAATGCACACTGTAGCTTTCAGAAGGGCAGGTCAATGACAACAGCAAAATTTGACTTAGCTACAAATGCAAGTCAGGGTTTTGGAGAGTATGTCACTCGTACTGTGTGACCTCAATTAGGCATTCAACTGTATTCCATATAAGGACCTGCTAGGCAAGTTAAAAATCATATGATATTGAAGTATTTGTTCTGCAAACTCTCTGATCCTACCTAAACAACAACAGATCATATCAGTGCAATGAGCAGACTCTGGTGAGAAATTACAACAAAGTGTGTCACAGGGATCCATGATAGGGCCTCTGTTGTTCCCAGTTTCTGATAATGAAACAGGCTCCAATGCGCATATCTTACAATTCACAAATGAAACAACTTTTTTCTCAAAAGGAAAGAAAGTCAGTCACACTGTTTAACAAGCACAAGTCCTATTCTGTAAAACCAAGACCTCCTGTATCATGAATACGATAAAAATTATTGGAGACAAAACTCAGAGGTTGATTTTCAGCCTCAGTGCTGTTCTCTGGGTAACACAAAAGCTGTTAAACTTCAGAACTTTTTCATTGATACCAAGTTAACTTGGCAATAGCATATCAAATTCTTATGTTGCAAGCACACAACATCAGGACAGCCTACCATGCAGTATTCCACAGCCACATCAGTTACAGACAGCTGCTGTGGTGCCATTCTATGCGCTGCAAGAATGTTCTTTTATTGCAACAGAAAGTAATGAGAATAACTTCCCAAAAAAAAAAGAGGGGCGAGAGGGGCGAGAGGGGCGAGAGGGGCGAGAGGGGCGAGAGGGGCGAGAGGGGCGAGAGGGGCGAGAGGGGCGAGAGGGGCGAGAGGGGCGAGAGGGGCGAGAGGGGCGAGAGGGGCGAGAGGGGCGAGAGGGGCGAGAGGGGCGAGAGGGGCGAGAGGGGCGAGAGGGGCGAGAGGGGCGAGAGGGGCGAGAGGGGCGAGAGGGGCGAGAGGGGCGAGAGGGGCGAGAGGGGCGAGAGGGGCGAGAGGGGCGAGAGGGGCGAGAGGGGCGAGAGGGGCGAGAGGGGCGAGAGGGGCGAGAGGGGCGAGAGGGGCGAGACGGGCGAGAGGGGCGAGAGAGAGAGAGAGAGAGGGAGAGAGAGAGAGAGAGAGAGAGGGGGGGCCAGTTTAAACTTAAATACAATTTAAGAATCCGGAAAGAACCTCAGCTTCCACATTACAACAAAAGGCCACTGCTAATCACCACAGGGCACCTGCCAAGCATTACCACAAACAGTCCATCTAGATTCACAGTATAAGAAGCAGATGTGCATCCTGAACCATCATGTGAAAGTATCATATCCACTATTCACATTCTACAGGGTAATTCTTTGATGAGATGAATGTTTCAGCATTGATGGAAAAGGGTAAATGCATCAATCTGAGGTAAGGGACACTGGTCCAGAAACAACTGAGTCCAAAGCTATGAGAAAAACTTGTTCTGATATCCCTGACAGATGAATACATGTACTAGTACTGTTGTTGCCTTGATTGTACAGTAGGCAGCTTTCAGTGGTGATAGTATGGGCCAAAACAAGAAAAATAATCTCTAGTAAACATGGACTTTAAAATGCAAACCTTAAGAGTTTTGAGCACTTTCCTTCCACTGAAGAAATGCCCATAGCTCTAAAGGTATACATTTTAAAGCCCATATTTACTAGAGATTTTCTTCTTGTTTTGGTCTATTCTACCACCTCTGAAATTTGCCGACCCTACAATATTAGCAACAACAGTTGTGGTGCATGTAATCCATTGTCAGAAGTATCACAACAATTTTCACTTACAACTTTCAAGACTTTTTTTCTGGGCTAAGATCCCTTGCCTCAAACTGATATATTTACCCCTCTCCATCATCCCTGAAAGATAGTAATATCTTCACAGAACAAGCCTGTACATACCATCTGACTAGGAACACTCATCCACTTATCACTGATAACCAGCTTCCAGAATACTTTCTGTATCACTGTGTTACGTACCACAGAGCTACCGCAACACCTTTTGTCTAGTCATTACTACCATATCTCACACTGTGTAGCCACACCCATTGTTACACTGAATCTAAGATATTCTTACAAAGTATTTCATGATGCAGTTCTTTGACAAAGTTACTCAGTCAGTTTACCCAAGAACCCAGAGGTTTGCAATACCACATGTGAGCATGGCAGTTGTTATATGGGGCACTCTATACAGACTGAGTATCAATATCATCTCAACTACACAAATTTTGAAAAAGCTGTGAGAAAGAGAGAGAGAAATAATGGAAGCAACATAGAATACAGATAGAAATATGGCATGCAGAATACATGCAGCAGCTTTGTGGTGGAAGGGCAGTAGGGGGAGGCATAATATATGAGGTGTACACCAGGATGGAAGTAGGTGGAGGTCAAGGACACACAGATGGTTTCAGGGAATGGGACTGCTGTTAAGATACAGTCACTCCATTTTAATTTTCAAGTGAGGATTGCTGCAACACAAGGTTAAGACTACTGTGGATCAGGTTGTACAACACCAATCAAGTCAACTATATTGTTTTCAACAGTACTTACTAACAATCTTTCATTTGGCTACAGTTGGATGATGGCTATTCATGTGATAGCTTATTGCTGAAAATCAGAAACAAAATTATGTGAAATAATGAACAATTATCTTCTTGTGCAGAGCTTTGTTCATTGAAGGTGAATGGAATGTTTGGCACACATGAATTTTAGGATTCAGTAGAAACTGTCCTCAGTATGTAACTGAAGTGTGAAGGACTCCAGGTTACATGACGAGTAAGACAAGAAGAGTGATAAACATCTCTCAGTTTAAGACAGCATGTATAGTCCTCAGTGAAAGGCAGGATGGGTAATATGAACTGTAACACGTTAGCTAGATTCAATAATATGCTTTGTGTTTTAAGTTAGCTCTTCAATTAATAAGAAAGTTTCATTCATGGAAGCTGCTTCATTTCCAGTTAAAAAGCTCAGCTTGAATTTATCTACTGACCTTACTTCACATGTACTAGTGCTTAAGATGGTGGCCACACTACTTCATACATATTTCTTAATCAATTCCTTGTTTTATGGGTACTTTAGTTAAATAAATGATTGGAAATATTTAGGTAATAACACAAAATTCAATACCAGTTATAACTTTTCTTTTCATATTGTACATAGTATTGTTACAAATTGATTCTTAATAATTAACAAAATGAAAGCATCTCAGTACCACAAACAAAATCTAAGCACAACCATTACAGGAAATTTAGTCTCTTACTCATAAATACAGATTCATAAAAACTGTATGGAAAGAATCAATAACTAGGTTATATACATATTCTTTGGAACCCAGCAGTGCAATTAACGGTTTCTGATAAACTATTCTGAATATTTAACAGTTTCATATGTTTGAAGCACTAAGGTATCATGCTTAGCTATACATATTACATACAACATTGTGTACATACTGTGATATGGCCTGATCCATGTATCATATCCACCTAATGACTGAGATTAAGCTTTTACCAAAACAAGTATTATATGTTATATATTTTAAATTTAAGTGCAATTTTCATACATGGTTTCACACTGATTATACACTAAATAAAGGAACATAATATGATAACTAAATCCAGCAAGCGTTTAAAAAAAAATTGGTACTCTACATGGAAAAGACAGATTAGTTTTTTTAAGTCTACTACTGATGATCCAGTCATCTCTTCTCTTATTTTTTTACAGAACTGGAAACAAATACAAACCTGTTAAATAACCCTTAATGCCAATTAACATTTATTAACAGTGATTCAGTTACAGCCACCATTTGAATATTTGTATAAGCAACAACTTCTCTGCTGCTTATGAAAGCTGCAAATATTGCAGTTGCCAATTCAAGCAAGACAGCCACATCAAAAGTAACTCCACCTTTAAAAAATTCCTCTTTTGGAGATTACACCTAACAACACAAAAGTGTTGACAGACAAAGTTTACTTTTTAATCTCCACAAAAAGAAATTTAACAATGAACAACAGTTCTACTCATTACCCTACACATGAACATCCTAGCTGAAAAATAAATTTTACAGATTCAAAATAATACTCTATTCACTGTTGTATCACAATTACAGAACAATCTGTTAGACTTCTCTATAGATCCTACAACACGTTCAACCATACACAGAGTCAAATATTAAAATTTTATGTTCAGAATTTTAAATTCTTTTATGTTTCTATTAGATGGGATTTTTTTAAAAAAAGATAATACCATCTCCACTACCACTACCAGTATCTTCATGTCATCAATTTTTTTGAAAGTATTTCATACACAATTTTTTTTCTAAAATATGGCATGTCTTCCTGGGAAAAGTTGAAACTAGCATTACGACAGATACATTCTGAATATACACAACAAAATACACCACAATCACTGGTGTTTACTTGCTGTGGGATTTCCTGAAATTCAAAATGGAAACATTTCAGTAAAGTGGATTAAGTAAATGACACAGGTGGCATTAAAATTCAGATTCCATTTTCATTTCAGCTATTTATGAATGAAAAGTATAAGGAAGTAAGGATGAAAATTTTTCTTTAATATACAAATAGCAGTAATGTAATATATTAGACAAATATTACTTAGAGCAAGACATTTAAATTTTGTGGCTGAAGGTTTGTAACAGGTATGAAAAATAGCATCAGTATGCCTAAGATAAATACCTTCACATTTTCTGTTTTCCAGCCATCATAATTGAATTCTTCATTCCTTTTATCCATGCTTTCACTGTTCAGGTAATCCCATAACAACTGTAAAAATTACAATTTTTTGCTTCATTGTTGAACTTTTTTAAAGGACATGTAAACTGTTTAATGCTAAGACTTCATTGCATGTGAAATTTTGACTCTCATAAATAATTTTAGCTAGTTTACTACACTTCTATATTCATGGAACTAACTATGATCACAACACATGAGAAGCTACTGGTATCATAAATTGTACTTTACTGATCCATACAAGATTTGTAGTACAAACCTGATTTATCTGTAGTGAATGTGCTCTGAATGTCTAAAAACACTGCTTTATGCCCAATTTCATGTTTCACAGAACAGTACGTAAATATTAAATGTAATAGACCACAAGCACATCAAGTGGGGTGAAGTTCTTAGTTGTGCACAGTAATGCTAATTGAATTGGTCCCATCATATCCTAGACCTGGCAAAATACTTCATTCCATAGTTTTTGGCTTACACATAATTTTAACATTTACACACAAGATTGCCATCAGAACTGCTTGCTTAGGATATTTTTATGCTTTGCTGTTTCATGGAATCATCTTTGTGGTACTCAACCACCAACAAAAAAATGTCACTGCTCAGAGGAGAGAAATATTCATTCTGAGTAGCATTTACTGTTGTAGGAATCTGTCTCAGTATATCTCTCTTTTTCATGTTTCACTAATATAAATAGCTCTCTTTTTCAAAACCAATTATGCACATAATGGCAACAATATGAGGTTATAGAACATTGCCCTAATGGATGTATTGAAAGCTTCAATCACAGAGAGGAGACAATCGTGAGTGAACAATACTTTAGTATGATCAAACAATACAAAAGTGTGACTGCGCAGTCTCCTACATCACAGCACACCCAGTCCTTTGTTTATGGCACAGATATTCTTATTCAGTGCCCCTACTCTGTCTGCCCAGTGGTGCTTACACCTCTGATCAGTGCTATTGATGTCTGTATCACTAGACAGTCAAACAGGACTTCGATATTAACCAGACAGATTCCACCTGTGTGCTGAAAGGAGTGACTTAATCTGTCACAAAAGTTTTCAATGCTCTACCAGCAGACATTGTCTTGCTCTTCGAACATTAACACCCAGAAAAAATTTAAAGAATACTTGCTGTAAAATTTATTCTACTCAACTAGTGATGTTTTTGGTGCATATGGGAGTCCATGTCATAGTTTTATTACAAGACTAGTATGTCCCATTAGATAAAACCCAAAAATTATTTTTTTTTGTAAACACTCTGCTCTGCAGAAAATTAGGGAATTATACAAATACCTTGTGGTACGTATGTTCAACTATCTTTTTCCTGTTCTGCAGATATGAGTTTATCCACTGACAGTCTGGGCCCAACTCCTAAAATTACTCAGATTCACCTTGGACCAGTGATAAAAACATCCTGCGTTCCAGGTCTGAACCCCATCATTGCTTCAATTTCAAATAAAAATCATTGGCAATGACAGCTGAAGATTTCTGGAATGAAGAATCACTTTGTTCTGCCAATGGCCTTTACACAGTGAGTGGAGGAGTAGACAGGCATGAGGCACCCTGTTACCCCTAGAATTTAAAAATGCCCCTAAAATGTGGAACAATGAGCAATGATCAATGACAAAGATGCAGAAGGAAATGGAAGCCTTTGCATTAAGAAATACAGTTGTATCCATGCACAATGTAGCTTGTAATTAATAAAGTTTTATGATAATTTCCCCACTGGAAAGATATTCCAGGTTAGTTCTCCATTCAGATCAGTAGGAGAGGATTGCAAATGGGAAGCTATTCATGTGAAAAAGATTTAATAACCAGCCAAAAGGTTACATTCTGTCTGCTGCAATGTGGAACATCAGAAGTTTGAACTTGGTAAGGAAGCTAGCAAATCTGAAAAGGAAAATGAAAGAGGCTCAGTCTAGTTATAATGGGAGTTAGTGAAGCACAGTAGGAAGAAGTAAAGGATTCCAGGTTAGACAAATATAGGATATATCAATAGCAGAAAAATATGGTGTAACAGGAGTATGATTCATTAGCACCAGAAAGACAGAGTTACTATGAACAGTTCAGTGATACAATCTCTCTCATCAGAATCTCCAGCGAACCAACATCAACAACCATAGCTCTATTGTATATGCTTACATCACAAGCAGAAGATGAAGAAAGAAAATACATGAGACATTGAACGTGTAATTCAGAACATAAAGGGAGATTAAATACTAGCAATCATGTGTGCCTGGAACACTGTAGTGGGGGATGTAACAGAAGACCAAGTTTTGTTACAACATGGGCTCATTACCAGAAATGCAAAATGGGAAAGATAAAATTTTGTAGCAAATAGCTTGTAATTGCAAATACACTGTTCAAAAGTCACATGAGGAGATGGTTTACCTGGAAATCACATGGAGACATCTAACTGTTTTCGCTGGGTTGTTTCATGGTCAGACAGATTGTAAAATTAGATATTAGATTTTAAGGCATACCCACTAGTAGATATAGACTCTTATCACTATTTAAGTATAATGGAGAGAAGACAACTTAAAGAGAAGAGTTCATAATAATGTGAAAAGAACTGGGACAGTGTAGTACAAAGGAGTGGCATGTTTGTTTTCTCTAGAAGTGTAAATACTGCAAAAACAAATATCAAAGTAGGCAGTTCACTTGAACATGAATAGATATCTCTAGAAAGAAAAATCACAGATGTTGGACAGACAAATATACGTACAAGGAAATTAACTGTGAAGAAATATTGGTTAATAGCAGAAATACTTCAAATAATCAATGAAAGAAGGAAATTCGAATTTTTTTTAAAAAAAGTAAGGGATCCAACAGTATTTTATTAGGGAATAAAAAATAGAAAGTTCAGGGAAGCAAAGTTTTTGCCGGAAGAACGTAAAAAAAGAAAATGTCATTAAAAAAAAAAAAAAAATGTCATTTAAAAAAAAGGAAAAGAAAAAAAGAAACTGATTCAGCACATCGGAAAGTAGAAACAATCTTGGGTGAAATTAAAAGCAAAAGGCATCAACATGAAGAGTGTTGGGAGAGTTCCATTGCTCATTGCAGATGAGAGAGTGAATAGGTGTAAAGAGTGCATGAAGGACACTAAGGGGAAGAGAAACTCTTTGATAGCATGATATAAGAAGAAATGGGAGTTGATATGGAGGACATAGGGGATCCCATATTAAAGTCAGAGCTTTGGAAAATCTGCAGTAAAAGAAAGCAGAAGACACATATAATATTCCCTTGAAGATATAAAATTAACTTTCAACTGAATGAACAAGTTTGTTTGGTTTTGTTTTTGTTTTAGGGCACAAAAACAATATGCACCCATGTCAAAACTATAGAATAAGACAACAAAGAGAGGAGTTAAAAATGGCTACACATCAATCTCAATCGCTGGAAGAGAAGACAGTTAAAAACGGGGACATGGAGAAAGGTCTATAAAATATGTCAAAGAGAAACAGAGGTCCAGAACTAAAAATTAAATTGCCTTGGCCTTACTGCTACGATGGATATAAAGTAGAACACAGTCGACAGCCCATGCATCATTCCCTAAAATGCATATAACTCTGATTGTAAATGCAAATGGGTATGTAAGCTGTTAAAAGAAGGGCATTCCATCAGCAAATCTTGGACAGTTAAAAGTTGGGCACAATGTGCACAAAGTGGTGGGAGAGCAAAACTTAACAAATGGCGATGACCAAAAAGACAGTGCCCAATACACAACCTAATTAAAATTATCTCCTCATAATGAGAGGGCCAAGAGGAAGTCATCCAAGGTGCTGGGAGAGGCTTAATAACCTGGAGCTTGTTCCTGTGATGGGAGGACCAATGATGATGCCAAAGTGACACCACCTGCTGACAGACAGCAACACAGAGATCATTGGAGGAAATGTAAAAACTAGTGGACTGAGGAACGAAGACAGCATTCTTGGTAGCAGCATCAGCAGCCTCATTCCCTGTCAGACCAACGTGACCAGGAACCCACATAAACATCTCAGCGGTTCCATCAAGAGTGAGCAAGCAACAACTTTCCAGGACCTGTTGTACTAAGGGATGGACAGTGTGCAGCACAAAGAGTCTTTGAAGGGTGCTGAGAGAGAGTGAGCAGATCACGCAATTGAAAAATCCACTGGATGTATTACATGTCCTTATACAGGGCAAAGAGCTCTGCTGCAAATACTTTGCAGTGATCCAAAAGCCAATATTGAAAAACGTTGGCACTAGTGACGAAGAGATATCTGACACGACAGTCAGTCTTACAGCCATCAGTGTACACAAAGGTACTATTGCGAAGTTTTATGTGAAGGTCATGAAACTGAAGGCAATAGAGCAAGGCTGGAGTAGTGTCCTTAGGAAGCAAATAAAGGCCAAAGTGAACAGAGGCCACTGCATGAAGAGAAGGTGGTGAAGGGTTCACACCAACTGGGAAGTTGCAGGGAGCATGAAGTTAGAGGAAAGTGCCCTATACTAGTCATCAAAGGAGTCAGTCATCAAAGGAGTCAGTCATCAAAGGAGTCAGTCATCAAAGGAGTCAGTCATCAAAGGAGTCAGTCATCAAAGGAGTCAGTCATCAAAGGAGTCAGTCATCAAAGGAGTCAGTCATCAAAGGAGTCAGTCATCAAAGGAGTCAGTCATCAAAGGAGTCAGTCATCAAAGGAGTCAGTCATCAAAGGAGTCAGTCATCAAAGGAGTCAGTCATCAAAGGAGTCAGTCATCAAAGGAGTCAGTCATCAAAGGAGTCAGTCATCAAAGGAGTCAGTCATCAAAGGAGTCAGTCATCAAAGGAGTCAGTCATCAAAGGAGTCAGTCATCAAAGGAGTCAGTCATCAAAGGAGTCAGTCATCAAAGGAGTCAGTCATCAAAGGAGTCAGTCATCAAAGGAGTCAGTCATCAAAGGAGTCAGTCATCAAAGGAGTCATCAAAGGATCTGTGGCCACACATGACAGAAAAAGGCATGCAGATCTGCTGAGGAGAAAGTCACAGCAGTAGGAGAGTGGTAGTTCAGCAGCTTCTGCATACAGTCACTCAACCGGAATAGAGTAGAAGGTGCCAGTGGCCAAATGGATGCCATGATGGTGGATAGTATTGAGACAGCGTAACAGGGACAAATGTGCAGATACATAAATGAAACACCCATAGTTATTTTTGAATGGACAAGGGACCAGTACAAATGGAGGAGGGTGGTTCAATCTGCACCATAGAAAGTACCATTGAGTACCCGAAGGACACTGAGGGGCTACATACAGTGCGCTGCCAAGTAAGACATGTGGGAGGACCAAGGAAGTTTCCCTTCAAGCATGAGCCACAAAAATTTAATGAATGGAAGATAAAGTGACTTAAGATGTAAAGACAGTAGAAGAACCCAATTGCACCTTCAGAAATTCATAAAAATGGTTTTTTTGGTGGAACAACTAAAGCAGTTGTTGATGCTGCATGAGTAAAGACAATTGAGACATTGCTGAAGACACCACTCAATGAGGAAAGTCCGTGGAGAACTGCAATAGATGGCAAAATTGTCAACAAAAGGGGAACAAGAGATGCCCAGCAGGAGACAGGCCATTATATGGCTAATGGTAATAGCAAAGAGAAGACACTCACAACGAAACCTTGAGGCACACTATTTTCCTGGATAAAGGTGTCCAGCAGGGCAGAACCCACACATACATTGAAAACTTGGTCTTTAAAAAATTCCTGAAGGAAGCAGCTGCTGAGTGCCAGCCCTTGAAGACTCTCTGCTACAGGGCACAGAGGCTGGAGGATCCTGCTCCAGGTGGTCTACAGAAGTGTCAGCTTTCTTCTGCTGTTGACCTGCGGAGCCCAGCACAGAAAATGGTTAGTGGTGCACACCAATGACATAGATTTGGCTGGGTGAGGGTATCATGTGGTGACACCATCAGAAAGAATCACCAAGTTGGTGAAGGAGAAGACCATTTGCATTTGTTTGACTTCTTTGAACCTTTCTGCTTAGCACAGGTTGGTTGAAGGGATGTAGGAAGTCTTCACAGGAGAATTCCTTCTGTCCTTTCTGGCCTGCTGGTTGTATAGCTGCTGACTTCTTCCTATGAGGTGAGAGTTTGATGGCTTATTAAACAGCTGGATGAGGAGACAGTGATGCCACCATGACACTGGATGATTTCACAACAGTGCTGAATCTGAGGTTGCATGTCTGTGTGACTATGTCCTTCATGGAGCAAGAGGTAGCAACAACAGTAGTGTAGGTGACGGATGGTAGAATACAGGGTTTGTGATTAGCCAGGTAAGGTATTTTTCCTTTACCCAGATCTCCTGGACAGCCTGCTCATTGAGATACACTGGACAATCTTGAGGGGAGGTGGCATGGTCACCATTGCAGTTGATATAGTATGAAGGAGGAGACATACTATTGCTCTCATATGCATCCCTACCACAGGTTACACATTTGGTAGAGTGTCAACAAGCATGCGAGTGTGGGTGAAATGACAACACTGGTAAAAGTGCATCAGGTTCGAAATATACAGTTGAACTGTGGTAACTTCATAGCCTGCTTTGATGTTTCACACAAGCATCACTCTATCAAAGGTGAGAAAAAGAGCACATGTGGACACTAAGGAGGCACCAATCTCTTTTATCATTCTATGGCTGGCAATGACACCCTGATCAGAGAGGTACATTTGGATTTCAGTCTTGTTCAGACCAATGTGCAGCACAGGGTAAATAATGCCAAGGGAATAATTCAGAGCTCTATGGGTATCAACAAAAACAGGATAGTCATGGAGACATGAAACAGCAAGCAGTTGTACTTGAGAATCAGTAGTAGTACCCAAAAGCAAAGTGCCATTACAAAAACAAGAGCAGGATTTTGTAGGGCTGACAATTGCGTCAACACCTTTCTGAATAAGGAATGGATTTACTGTTGTGAAGGACTGACTGTCCTCAGTATGTGAAACCATGAGGAACTGTGGTGCAGCTGGGAGGGTCTTTGAATCAGGAGCTTCATTCTGTTTATGTCTGGTAGATATGGACTGCAAAGATGATGATTGGTTCATTGAAAAGAAATCCCCGATTGCCAGTGACTTCAATGGTGCGCTGCTTCCAACTGGGGGGGCCATCACAAGGGAGTGCACCTGCCTTAGGTGACTGTTCACACTACAGCTCACACCTCCCTAACACCTGACAGAGGGACCAACTGGCAATTTCAGAAGATAGCAACTTAGGCAATCGCACCTCCCTGGGCCTGCCCTGTACCACGGGTACATGCAAACCCTACCTATCGACCCGTGGCTGGGAAATACCCATTACCCAGTCAGCTGTTATATGCCGGTGCATGGGTCAGCCTTCAGGAATGCACAGGGGTGAAGAAGGGAAAGAGGAATCTTGAACACCAAAGCAGAGAAAGGACAGGAGAAGGTGAACAAAAAAAAGGGAACAAAAAAAGGGAACAAAAAAAGGGAACAAAAAAGGGAACCAAAAAAGGGAACCAAAAAAGGGTACAAGGTACAAAAAAGGGTACAAAAAAAGGGTACAAAAAAAGGGAACAACACAAAAAAAAGGAACAAAAAAAAGGAACAAAAAAAAGGAACAAAAAAAAGGAACAAAAAAAAGGAACAAAAAAAAAGGAACAAAAAAAAGGAACAAAAAAAAGGAACAAAAAAAAAGGAACAAAAAAAGGAACAAAAAAAGGAACAAAAAAAAGGAACAAAAAAAAGGAACAAAAAAAAAAGGAACAAAAAAAAGGAACAAAAAAAAGGAACAAAAAAAAGGAACAAAAAAAGGAACAAAAAAAGGAACAAAAAAAAGGAACAAAAAAAGGAACAAAAAAAAAAGGAACAAAAAAAGGAACAAAAAAAGGAACAAAAAAAGGAACAAAAAAGGAACAAAAAAGGAACAAAAAAAAGGAACAAAAAAAAGGAACAAAAAAAGGAACAAAAAAGGAACAAAAAAAGGAACAAAAAACAGTGGTGAGACTGTTCTTTTGTCACCTACAGATAATGGGGAACATTTCCAAAAACACCCTAGACTTGTTCCCCAAGGGAAGGGAAAAAGAATAGAAAGACTATAAACATGCAGCACCAAAGGAAAAAGATGCTGCAGAGCCCAGGGCCCCCTGGGAGCTAAGCATAGACCCGTCAAAGAGCTGCGGGCCCCCTGGGAGAACTACATTTGTGCGCACACTCTGTAAAACTGGAGACATACTATCAGATTTTAGGAGAAGTATCATAAACACAATCCAAAAGACAGCAAGGGCAGGCAGGTCCAATAAATATCTCACAATCACCCCACCAGCTCAGGGATCAAAGTTGCCACCAAGAACAAATGGAAAAGAAAAATCAGGATCTGTTAGATAATGATCAGTTTGGCCTGAGGAAAGGTAAAGGCACCAGATAGTCAGATCTGATGCTGTGCTTGATAATGGAAGTATGATGTAGGAAAAATCAAGGCACTTTCATTACACATTCAATAGCCAAAGAAACTAGTATCGGCCGGCGTATTCAAATACAGAAATATGTAAACAGGCAGTATATGGCACTATACTTGGCAATGCCTAAATAAGATCTCATGTGTCTGGTGCAATTGTAAGATCAGTTACTGCTACTATGATGACAGTTTATCAGGATTTAAGTGAGTTCCGATGCGGTTTTATAATCGGCACGTGAGCGATGGGACACAGCACCTCAAAGTTAGCGGTGTATTGGGGATTTTCCCTTACGACCATTTCACAAGTGTACCTTGAATATCAGGAAACTGATCAATCATCAAATCTCCAACATCATCACAGCCAGAAGAAGATCCTGCAAGAACAGGACTAACAATGACTGTAGAGAATGACTGCAAATTGCTGCAGATTTCAATTCTGGGCCATGAAGCATCAGTGTCCACACAAAGCTCTACACCTCACCTGGACCTGTAAACAGTGACATTGAACTGTTAATGACTGGAAACATGTTGCCTGGTCGGACAAGTCTCGTTTCAAATTGTATCAAGTGTATGGGTATGGAGACAACTTCATGACTCCATGGACCCAGCACTCAGCAGGGGAATGTTCAAGCTGGTGGAGGCTCTGTAGTGGTCTGGGGAACATGCAGTTGGAAAGATATGGGAGCCCTGGTATGTCTAGATATGGCTGACAGGTGACATGTATGTAAGCATCCTGTCTGATCACCTGCATCCATTCATGCCCGCTGCGTATTCCAAATGACTTGGACAATTCCAGCAAGACAATGCAACATCCCATACACCCAGAATTGCTACTGAGTGGCTCCAAGAACACTCTTCTGAATTTGAAGACTTCCACTGACCACCAAACTCCCCTGACATAAATATTATTGAGCATATCTTGGATGCCTTGCAATGCACTGTTCATAAAAGGTCTCCACCCTCTTGTACTATAGATTTATAGACAGACTTGCAGGATTCATTTTGTCAGTTTCCTCCAGCACTGCTTTAGATATTATTCAAGTCCATGTCACATTGTGTTGCGGCATTTTTGAATGCTTGTGAGGACCCTCCACATGGTATTAGGTGGGTGTACAAGTTTCTGTGGCTCTTCTGTGTAATACAACTGGATGGATAAAAAAAATGTAATTACCAAGCAGTGGTAACCGAAAGTACACAAAGACTGAAGAAATGTGCAAAATTTTGCATACAGTGGCTCTTTCTTCTGGCAGAAGGGTCGAAGGGTTTGGAAGAAGAATGAAGGGAAAAAGACTGATGAGATTTAGGAAAAGGGAACAGTTTGGGAAATATGCCCAGGGCTCTGGGTCAAGAGACTTACCAGACAGGATGGAACTGTTGGGGGCTGCACCAGCTAAGATTTGAAATCCTGAGAGCTTAAAGATGAAAGACAGGGTAATACACAGGACAGAGATTAGTGACGAAACATTGTGCAAGAGTTAAAAAGAGCTGAAAGCTAAACGAATTATGTTTGGCAGTGGTAGAGGGTGGGAGGAGAGAGAGGGGGGGGGGGGCAGGTAAATACGCAAATCAGAAATTAAAATATGTAGAAACCTGAAAGGGAATGAAGAAGGAAACAGTCACTGAGAAGAAATGCTAAGACCAAGGAAAACAATTAATGTAAATTAAAGCTAGGTAGGGGACAAGAACCAAATTAATATTGTAACACCAGTTCCCACTTAGAGTTCTGAAAAAGTCATGTCTGGCGGAAGAATCCAGAAACGTGTGTGTAGTAGAGCATGCTCTGCAGCATGATATTTCATGTTGCCAGAATACACCCTTTGTCTATGCAAATTAATCCCAATTGATAACTTTGCAGTAGTCACAAAAAGAGTTTACACAACAGCTGGTACACAATGTGTCATTTCACAGATGGCTCTCTCTTTGATAGATTATGGTTTTCCAGTCATAGGGCTGGTATAGGTGGTGGTAGGGGCGTGCGGAGGGCAAGTCTTACATTGGGGACAGTCACAATGGTAAGAGCTGTGGGATAGAGAAATGGGTGCTGAAGCTGCATAGGGTCTCACCAGGACAGGACACTGGTGTTTTTTCTTTGTGTCAGGGGTGCGTCAACCAAAAGTTATTCTAGGTGTATGGGCAAACTGTCAAACATAATGGACCTCATTTCAGGGCATGATTTTAGCATGTCATGGCCTTGAAGGATCTGATTAATACATTTAAAACCAGTATAATACTGAGTGGTGAGAGGTATACTTTTAAGTTGTTGTTTGGAGGGGACAGCAGTACCAGGACTAGATGTGATGGCCCAGAAAAATATTTTTTTGAACTAGTGCTAAAAGGAATCCATTGAACTTTGATTACATGATAGATCAGTCAAATCTAAGGGCTATAAATTCAACTAAATACGCACAGAAAGTGGGAAAGTGGTTGGGGGGGGGGGGGGGGAGGTGCGGATGTCACCATTCCTCATTCCACTCTTTCAGTTTCTTAAAGTATCAAGGAGACCACAAAAATAAAACAAAAATTTGAAATGCAGGAATTAATTTATTTAACTTACCTTTAAACAGACATTATTGCTGCTGTTCATACTGTCATAGTAGCACATAGTTTTTTTCTTGAAGTTTATTGCAACCATACACCAGTGTATACTGAGATGAATGGGTACTATAAGTATTTCATAGGCAAATATGTCAATCTGAAAATAAATAAATAAAATACAGCTGTCACTTGTTTATGTGACACAGTTACAGTGATCTGACTCATATCAAATAAAACGCCAGAAGAATGAAAATTGATCTCTGGTAACATCTAACGTACATGCAGAACAAGTGTAAACGTCAAGGAAAATTTTAAATTTAATCATTTCATGTCCATAAAATAATTATGAAAAGGAAAACTAGACATGGAAAACAATTTTAAGTAAGTGTTTATACAATGATGATGTAAATAAAATAGAAAGAAACTTCCACATGGGAAAAATATATTAAAAACAAAGATTCCAAGACTTACCAAGCGGGAAAGTACCAGCAGACAGGCACAATGAACAAAACACACAAGCACACACACAGAATTACTAGCTTTCGCAACCGATGGTTGCTTCTTCAGGAAAGAGGGAAGGAGAGGGAAAGATGAAAGGATGTGGGTTTTAAGGGAGAGGGTAAGGGGTCATTCCAATCCCGGGAGCGGAAAGACTTCCCTTAGGGGTAAAAAAGGACAGGTGTACACTCGCACACACACACACATATCCATCCACACATACACAGACACAAGCAGACATATTTAAAGGCAATTTTAAATACTAAATAATAAAGAAAAAACCATAAATTAGTTATAAAATATGGCATGCACACACTTTATTCAAAATGTAAATATTAAAAATCATGACCCACTGAAGCACTGGAACATTGATGCTGCTAATGACCACCTGAATGGCAGTTTTCAGCTCAGCAATAGTTTTGGGGTTATTGCTGTACACATTTTTAATATAGCTCCTCAAAAAGGAGTCACATGTGTTCAGATCTGGAGAACATGTCGGCCAATTGAGATCCATGCCAGTGGCCTCTGGGTACCCCAGAGCTAGAATACAGTCCCCATAGTGCTTCTCCAGGACATCAAACACACTCCTGCTTCAATGGGATCAAGCTCCACCTTGCATAAACCACATCTTGTCGAAATCAGGATCACTTTGGATAATGGGGAAGGAATCATCTTCCAAAACCTTCATGTACCATTCAGTAATCATCATGCCATCAAAGAATATGACACCAATTATTCTGTGACTGGGCACTGTATATCACACAGTCACCCATTGAGGGCGAAGAGACTTCTCCATTGTGAAATGCGGATTCTCATTCCCCCCAGATGCACCACTTTTGCTTATTGATGAACCTATCCAAATTAAAGTGGGCTTCATTGCTAAATCAAACCATACAGTGCATACTAATTCCCATCATGCCCTATGGCCAACCATGCACTTTAAATTTCCTAACACATACTGTTTTGGAGTTACAACAATTTTATTTCATATAGTTCAATGATTGTACATACTACAATGATTTATGGATAACTGGAATGGTACAATCAAAACATCTCTAAAATTCCTCTCACATGAGATTGTCAATAGTCAAAATAACTACTCTACTTTGAGGGTGCAATATACAGTAATTTACTCTTCCAATTCAAAATCGTAACCTAGCAAGTCCTTTTTTTTTCCCTTTCTTAACATTGCTGCTGCTCCTATGAACTTAATATTTGCCAGTCCCTGTAAGAAGCTTTAGTAATTACTTATCAATAAAGTACATGAAACACAAACTGATAGGCCTTGGAAGCACTATAGATAATGATTTATTTTATTACTTTCCGAGTCCACCGTCTTACTGCAGAAAAACCACTGGAGTACAGCCTTGGGAAGAAGAAAGTGTTGAAGGTGTAAACTGATGGATATCCATTCTGTTTTCCCCTCTCAGTGAGCAGACTCATGTAAAAATTGATAACCTATAACAAGAACCAGTTTTAATATCTAGGGTAAGTTTATGACAAGATGGAGATATTGATTGACAAGAAGGTATATTTCACCTGACAATTAAGCCAATTTTTCTTCTTTAAAGTGCCAATGTCATGTCTTGTTATTTTCAAGTTGAATGCATCCACTAGAACTTCAGACTGTGGTCCCGATCTCAGGGCTGCTGCAACCATTTGCTGTACGGAAAAAGGATTAATAGGGATTAAAAATAATTACAGGTACCTTTTCTAATTTAGTTCTTAGAACTGTTTGCTGAAATGTTACCTGCATTTTTAGAGTCAGCTGAGGGCATGTCTCTGTTGCATTTTCATCAATAACTATAACTTTTGAAACAGAATCTGTTATTTTCATATAGTTGCATATCCTTTCTTCAAGAATTTCAGCGTACAGATTCTTATTTATCTCAGTGCATAGCTCAACTTCAGAGCTGCTCTTATATTTTTCCGAAAAAAATTCAATTAACTCATTCCTGCAATACACAAAAAAAGAATACCCTCAATGGAGTATTTGGTTTACAGGACAAAAAATACATATTCATCTGCAAACAAAATCTCTGCTACCGTATCGAAATTCATTTTGTATGGGTACAAAATTTGGAAACAGAAGGAAAAACCCTTCTGGGGTGATTCAGAGCAGTACTGAGGCATTGATGAGGCATTTTATTTCTGTAAAAGCAAATTATTGGATTCAGAAAATAAGACAGGTGCCTTCTACACTCCATGAATTACAAAAGTCAGCAGTGTTTCACCCTACCTGTACACTTATATCCATGCAGACTGACCAGGATTATTGACCTTTCATCTTTATTGTGGTTATGAATAAGTATTCCATAATAAAATGAAATCAGTTATATGGATAATCTCTGATGATCAGTCCAATCTACTTTGTCGATTTCCACATTATGAGGGCAAATCTGTGTGTATACACCTATAGAAAAAGCAGGTTTCACATAGCTGCAGGTACTGAACTGCAGTTTTTACTACTGGACACTAAATAAAAGGGATCAAGTATTTGCCTATTCAGTTAACACTTGAGGTGTTTGTATTTATTGAGATGGTTACCCACATATTACAAGTCTTATGTTTCCTTTCATGAGATAGAGGTCTGTGTTTAAGAATCTCCTGGTTCAGATTTTTCCATAATTTAAATGACAAATGCCCATTGGTCAAACTTATGCTCATTCACACTGCCCTCTTGTTTATGTCCCACAACACCTGTTAGATGTTGATATGGGTCTTTCACACTTTAGCAATAGTATTTGATGGCCACAGAAGTGTTTTCTAAGTAAACTCCTTTGCAGAATTGTTGCATTTTCCTAGCAGTCTAACAATGGACCAAAGTCTGCCATCCAAGAATGAGGAATATGGATTTACATGGGAATCAGTACATTTATGCAAAAGCTGAAAACTGGAAGGGAATTATTTACTTGATGTGGTTGTCCTATCAGTGGGATCTATCAGAAATTAAGAGAGAAAATGAAACAACATTGATTTCAAAACTGCCTGTGGTAGGAGTGAAGAAACGGGAACAACTGGTAGATATAGTAAGATTGTGAAATGAAGTTACTTTTATCCTTTTCTGTTGGGGATGTAATGATTACAAAAGGATGGACTGGTTCATGAGGACTGAAGTAGGATTTAATGGTATTCACTAACTCAAAAAGCAGAATTTCTTCAAAAACATGACTGATTATTTAAAATTGTACCAAAACCAATAACAAAATTGGGTGGGCTGGGGGATAACTTTTGCTGATGAGAGATGATGCTTTGGTGATAATTATAATGGGGAAGAATCTACTGATAAACATAAAGGTCACTTAGTTAAAGCTAACTTGGAGGAAGCAGAAAATTTCAGTCCTAACCAAACTACAATTAAGGGAACTGATGTAGACTGTTTTTGACAAGAAGCCTGGAACAGTAAAAATTATGAATGTAAGCTAAAACTGAAACCACTTGAGCATTTTTTTCATTAAACTTTGAGGTACCATTCACAAATAGGGCGACAGCACAGAGTGAAATACAAAAAATGGAGAGTTGGTGAGTAACTGGGAAGAGTGGCAGTGAATATAATAGCCGACTGGTGGTTGTGTCAAAAGTAGATGGTGGGTTAAGATTGGTATTGGATTCAAGACAAGGAAGTGTTTGGAAAGCAACAGATGACACAGAGAACAACAATGAATTATTTACAAACATTTGGATACATAAAATTAGTAACCCGTTCAGAATTTACTTCCAGTTTCCATCGAATACCACTTCAACTGAATTCCAGAAAGTATACTGCATTTCTATACAGAGAAGCTGCTGGAATACTAAATTTGTACCTTTTAGCCTACAGCCAAGTTTGTTCATGAATTATCTTTTGTCTTAGGGAGGGAACATTTGGGTATATTAACGCTATGTTGCTGACATTTTTATCATTGACAGAATCTGGGAAAGTTTGGGGGAATTACATAGAAATTAAGGTGAGGGCGAGGGGTGTATGTCATGGGAAGAGTGCAACTTTTATCTTTTGGGCACAGTATTACTGAAGAAGGAATTTTGCCTGACGAGAAAAAAGTTTAAACCCTCTCAAAATTTTCTGTTCCAAAAGCAAAGAAGCAGTTGAAACCACTTTATTGGCTTTATTGGTTCCATAGAACATTCATCAGTATATTAGTTTTAAACACACCATGTTTAAAGAACCTTTTAAAGGATACCTCCATCTGGGTTTCAAACAAACATTGCCAAGAAGTATTTGACATGTTTAATAGAATTATGTATGAAAGTAAATTTTTTGCACAGACATGACTGAACCATTCAGTGTCATGACACACAGCAGTGCAATTGGTTGGAGACTCATCTGTTCCAATAGAAGGGAACTGCAGATAAACATACAGAACATAGGGCAATAGCCTTTGGAAATGAGACACTACAAAAGCATGGAAAGCCGTTTACTGTTATGAAGGAGGAGTTGCCAGCTGTTCATTTGGCATGTAATAAATTTAAAAATTGCTTGTTGTGGCATAAAACTGTAGTATATTCTAATAACAAGATCAATTTATTTACAGGAATGTAAACTTAACCAGGTGTACACTTTTCCTACAGTAGTTTGATTACACCATCATATACATAAAAAGGGAGGATAAACTGGTTTCTTTTGTATTTTCAAGACTGCTTGTGTGTGTTTATTGATAAAGAAACTAACTTATGTCCCTGGACCATTCTACAGAATAGTATTGGACAAGTTTACATAACGTTTGCAAATTTACAAGTTGTGAGAATGCATAACTACATGCATATATCTGTAAAATGAGTGATTCCTTCAAAAATAGCCTCTAAATTACAAGCATCTAAAAAGTTGATATACAGGGTAATTATAATTAAAGTTAAACTTTCAAAACACCGTAGAAATAACACAACGGGTCACAATGACATCAAACTGCAATGGAATATTATCAAGGAAGGGGAAAAATGCATAGCAGAAGAAAAAAAAATAGTGTGAAAATTGATCAATAGGTGGTGCTATAAGTGTCAGAATACATAAATGAAAACACCTGTAATGTGCATGACCCATTGAAATTGGTATAAACATGCCAGATACAAAGCTCTTCCTCCTATTGCGTCTGCAACAGTTGCCATGGCTGTCTAAATGCAGGATTGCACTCTGCTTGTAATGCTGTATTACAAGAATGCTGACTGTGCACAAGTCACTCTGCAGAAGTCCTGGAAACTGAAGGGTCTGAAAAAAAGGTGTTAGTTTGATGACTGCCATTGGTCTGAAGAAAATGATTCGGAAATTAAAAAAGACGGTCTCTCTTGGGTGTGCAACCTGGTAGAGGGAAGAAATTAACTGATTCAACATCAGTGGAAGCAGTGGCCACAGCAATTCAGGAGGAGATGAGTGGTGGTGCACAAACATGTAGTGCATGGAGAATTGCCCGAACATTGGACATACCTGTGAGCATGGTACCTAAAATCCTACGAAACATTCTTCTTTGCTACCCATTCAAACTTACCCATGTGCAAGAGTTGCTTCCTGTTGACCTGCCAGCAAGAAAGACCTTTGATTTAGAATCTATTGCTTGCATGGAAGTGGACAATGATTAACTGTGGATGATTCTGTGGACAGACAAAGCACACCTCCATCTGACAGGACTTGTCAATGCATAGAATTGTCAAATGTGGGCAATGGAAAAGCCAACACAGATCCACCAGTACCACTTTATCCTGTAAAGGTCACTGTGTGCTGCAGGTTTATGGCATCATTTATCATAGGGCCATGTTTTTTTGAAGAGAGATGTGCTTGTGGTGCTGTTACCTGTACCATCACTGGTAAGCGGTATGAGTGTCTTTCGTGCAACTACATCATTCCAGCTCTCCAAGAGCATGGATGTGTGGATGGGTTCATTTTTACACAAGATGGTGCATCTCTGCACGTTGCAAATCCAGTTAAGCAGCTGCTGAAGCACCATTTCAAAAATGGTAGAACTATCAGCTACCGTTTTCCTACAGCCTGACCATTCCGATCACCTGATCTTAATCCATGTGACTTCTGGCTATGGGGCTATCGGAAAGATGATGTGTTCAGTGTTCCTATTGTAAAGTTAGCTGCATTGAAGGCACACACTGTGCAACACATTCTGAACATGACCTTGGAGACAGTTCGATCAGTTCTGGAACATGCTGTTTCTAGATTTCTACTTGAAGAAAATGGTGGACAGCATATTGAACATGTTTTGCACCACCACATGGAAATTAATATTCCAATTTGAATTTTATTGATGCTTTTTAGGCAGTTTTTGGCCACAGGACAATTAAAAACCAATGTAATTTATGCTTTTTATTTGGTTTTTGGCTCAGGACAACTAAAAACCAAATTTCCCTTCTGATGCGATATGACCTTGCCTTGGATGGGCTTATGTAAGTAACAGTATCACACCTGTACACCCATGCATATTGAGTAGCACAGTTTGTTTAGCATCAAACATACACCTTAGGCATTATTTCTCACTTTTAGTCAACCACTAATAAATTATGATGCTTACAGCACCATCTATCACTACATTTTGTAACTATCTATTTTTCTTGTGCCGTATGTTTTTCCCCCTTCTGCATTGATATTCCATTGCAATTTGAGGTCGTTCTGACCAGTGGTGTTATTTCTACAGTGGTTTGAAAGTTCAACTTTAATTATAATCACCCTGTACCCACACAATTACCATAAATTAAAATTACTTTATGCTTTTCAAAAGTTTTTTAAAAATATTTGCACATTTACATTATAAACATTAATTTTTTGCTACAATGTATTCTTTAACACTGTATGGAGAAGTTTTAATCTAGTGACATTTTTGTTTATTTTTGAAAGTAGACATGTTCTCTGCTTTATATAGTTTTGTAAACTGTTTCATACAGGGGGTCCTGCTTTTAAAGGTGGTTTGTAAGTTAATCTGCGTGGACTTCCTTCAGTATGATAATCATGTTTATTTCTTGTGTCATAGCTATTGATATCTCTGTTTACGAATGAAACATTGGTTACTTTTTAGATAGATAATTGTTTCACATATGTATAGTGACTCTACTGTTAACATGTTTAATTCTCTGAATTTAGTTCTGGAGGGATATCTTGAACATAATTTTTCAATGCATGTTATAGCCTTTTTTTAGGTTTAGTACTATTTGTACGCGCACATTTGCAGGGTTTCTCCAGACTAGGTTACCATACAAAATCTGTGGATGAATTAGCCTGAAATACAATATTTTTCTTGTTAGAAATATACTGCACCCCCCTCCCCCAGGAGACACTGCCTTAATGAAACCATTCCCCTGTGTGCAAGTGGTTTTGTGTGAACCAGTGAAGTGGAGGGCTATACTGGCAGTAGTCTAACTTCTGGCAGGGCTTCCCAAGCCAGACAAGTCTCTATAGAAGATCCTGATGAAGAGCATCTCACAATGTGCCATGGCATGCCATGTCGTGCCTTGCCCAACCCCATCCTGTCCCATCCTATCCTTTCCTTCTCTGTGATTGTGTGGCACCAGGCACAGTCCCCTAATGTGGACAGTGGAAGATCCTTGGAAACCAGGACAACAGTGATACACATACCCCTTACTGTGAAGTTATGGATAGTGTTCTATGGTCGCAGTGAAGACAAGCTATCTAAGGGGTAAGGCCCTGAAATAAAACCTTGGCAGGTGTCCAGGCAATGAGGTGGCAGCCCCACCAGGACACTAGGGGGCTGTGGGCTGATAACTTGCACTACCAAAAAACACATATCACAGAAACTAAAAGGAGAAATGGCTGGATATGACCTTTGGCCTGAAAAGGAAAACCTATATTGGTTTCTGGAATGTAAGGACATTGAGAGGGGCAGGAAGGAGAAGAGATGGAGAACTACTGACTAGATATATATTGGGACTAAGCAAAATAAGGTGGCCAGAATCTGGAGAATTTCAAACACAAAATGGTGGAATGCTGCTGTATGTGGGTCAGACAGGTGTGGACTCAATGCATAGGAGTGGTGTAGGGCTCTTACTATCTAAAAGCAGCAAGAAGAGTTTACAGGAGTGGAAACCAGTCACAGAATGTATAACAACCACAGATTTTAAAACAAATGTGTAGTATGTCACTGTTATTCAATGCTATGCACCTACTGAAATTGTTAAAAAAGAATTAAAAGGTGCATTTTATACAGAGATTATTGGAGTCCTTAGACAAACAAATTCTAGGGACATAAAAATTTTAAGGGGTGAATTGAATGCAGAAGTTGGTTCAGAAAATGAAGGGTTTGAACATATCATGTGTGTACATGGCATGAGGGTCAGAAATGTAAATGGTGAACTGTTAATAGAAATGTGTGCTTGACATGACCCAGTCATTGAAGGCACATTGTTTCCACATCATAACTGCCATTAAGATAACATGGGTTTCTCCAGACCATGTTACTGAAAACCAAAGAGACCACATAGCCATAAGCTGAGCCGACATTGGAAGTGACCACCACCTATTTCGGTGGAATTCAGGTTGAAGTAGTGGCAAATAGAACCAAGCTCAATCACAGAAGCAAAAAAATAGGTGTGGCAAGGTTAACAGACCAACAGATCAAAGGACATTTGCCCTTTAACAACCAAATGGATTCCAGGTTCTCTCTGGAAAAAAAAAAAAAAAAAAACAACTTTATGAAAGAGGGAACAAATAGGTTGGAATAGAATCAAAGACAGTTATTTAGATGTGGGAGAAAAAACCTTAGGATTTAAGGCACATCAAGGGAAGGAACATATCTCCAGTGCTACATGGAATGAAATCAGATATAGGAAAGGGCTAGAACTTAAGTTAAATCTTTGTAAGACAAGAGCACAGAAGAGCAAAGCGCATAAAGAATACACAGAGGTGAACAAAAAAGTGAAAATATGGCTATGTCAAGATAAAAGGAAATGGATAACTTAGCAAGCAAAATTAGCAGAAGAGGCAGCAAGACAAGAAAATATGAAAGAGCTCTACATTATAACCAAACGGTTATCAATGAAGAACTTCAGACATGAAGGACCAGTTAAGAACAAGGTTGGACTGATGCATACAACTCAACAGGCACAGCTACAGAGATGGGAGGAGTACTTCAAGAATCTGTTGATTGGGAAGACAACCAAGAGGAACAGGAAATAGACATTCCAGAGGAAGTCAAAGATGACCAAGATATAAATCTTGCAGTGCCCCACAATGGACAAAATAAGGATTGCTCTGAAAACCGTAAAGAATGCAAAGGTTACAGACCAAGACAACATAGCACCAGAGCTCTTAAAAGGCAATATTTAAAGTACTGTTAAATGCTCCATCCCTTGCTGAAGCATATTTGGCTTAGAAGGGAATAGCTAAAGGAGTAGAAAAATGTTTTGGTGGTAAAGCTCTCCCTCCTCCCTCCTCCCTCCTCCCTCCTCCCCCCCCCCCCCAAAAAAAAAAAGGGGAAATTTGTGAGACAGCAAAAACTGCCATAGTATTACATTGTTGTCAGTGCCCAGTAGCCCAGTAAGGTCCTCACCAGAATTATTTTAAACAGAATTAAAGAGACTCTTGAAAATTGACTGCATAAAGAACAGGTCAGTTTCAGGGCCCAATGCAGTTGTGTTGATTTGATTAACACTTTTAGGATCATTTTAGAGCAAAGCAAAGAATTCCAAGCAACCATGTACCTGGCGTTCATTGATTTTCAAAAGGCCTTTTATTCGCTGAAACAAAATGCGCTGGTAGGTGTGACAGGAGGATGGTATACCACAGAATATCTTAAACATAATAAAAGATCTATATGACAGATACAAATTTTGTGTACTCTACAAGGGAAATATGACAGTGCCCATAAATGTAACAACTGGAGTCCAACTGGATTCCAGCAGGATTGCATTTTTAGCACCAACATGTTTTTTTACTTGTATTAAACTCAGTTATGAGGAGAGCCTCAGCAGACAGGAGACAAGGAATCCAATGGGGGATCTATGAATGTCTGGAGGATTTGGACTTTGCACATGATATAGTTTTATTAGCTCAAAGGCTGACTGATATGCGAGCTAAGTTAAACTTGTTGAAAGAAGAAGCAGAGACTGCTGGCCTCAAGATAAATATAGACAAAACAAAGGAAATGATAGTAAATTCAGGGAACATTTAAGTGCCAAGATGCCACTGTTAATAGGGGAGCAGCAGTTGGAGACTCGACTCTTTCCTGTATCTGAGTAGCATAATGACGAAAGATGGTGGAGCAGGAGATGACATGAAAAACCTCATTAAAAAGGCAAATGCTGCCTTCATGCAATTGTATCCAATATGACAAAATAGAAATATCAGGTACAAAATAAAAAACCATATATTTAATACAAACGCCAGTGCCAGTGAAAGCTATAAAATAGAGAAAAAGACAACACCCGAGTTACAAAGTGTCAATAATAGATGTCTCTGATGCATCATGAATATCTGGTGGCCAGAAAAAATATGTAATGAGAAGCTCTGGCAAATAACAAACCAGATACTTATAGAACACCAGATACGAGAGAGAAAATGGGGCTGGTTGGTGCACACATTGAGAAAACCAGATGGAGCCATCGAGGAAAAAGCATTGGAATGGAATCCCCAGGGAACAAGGAAGATGAGTAGACCTAGGGGTACATAGAAAAGGACAGTGGAAGGGTAAGCAAAAAGAGTTGGCAAGACCTGGTCAGAATTGAGATAAATAGCCAAAGACAGAGACGGAGGGTGAGGTCTCCTGGATGCCTTAAGCCCCCGTAGTGTCCAAAGGAATTAAGTCAAGAAATATACCTGAAACCATTTTATTGCAAAATAATATTCATACACTTCTCCAATGTCAAGTACCTATCCACTACCATGCCAAGGAATTTATAAGGTCATGTCTCTGATTCAAGTCTCCAAGCTTGACAGTACTATTGTACACATTAGGTGTTTTGTTAGCTTGTATTTGCATATAAGAAGTCTGATTTACATTTATAAAAGGATTATTTCAGCTCAAAAAATTGTTTCCACTTTCCATATTTAGAGAATTTTTGCTATTGTAAGTAAGTAATTAGTCTTGATGTAAATAAAATAGAAAGAAATTCCACATGGGAAAAATATATTAAAAACAAAGATTCCAAGACTTACCAAGCGGGAAAGCGCCGGTAGATAGGCACAATGAATAAAACACACACACAGAATTTCGAGCTTTCGCAACTGGTGGCTGCTTCATCAGGAAAGAGGGCAGGAAAAAAGGATAGGTATATACTCGCGCAAATATGTCTGCTTGTATGTGTGTGTGTGTGTGTGTGTGTGTGTGTGTGTGTGTGTGTGTGTGTGTGTGTACCTATCCTTTTTTCCCCCTAAGGTAAGTCTTTCCACTCCCGGGATTGGAGTGACTCCTTACCCTCTCCCTTAAAACCCACATCCTTTCATCTTTCCTTTTCCTGCCGTCTTTTGTGACGAAGCAGCTGCCGGTTGTGAAAGCTCGAAATTCTGTGTGTGTGTTTGTGTGTGTGTTTGTTTGTGTGTTTTATTCATTGTGCCTATCTACCGGCGCTTTCCCGCTTGGTAAGTCTTGGAATCTTTGTTTTTAATATATTTAATTAGTCTAGTAGATATACCATATGGTCTTTAAGTATTTTTTGTTTTTAATTAGTGTATCGTTTTTATGAATTCAGGTTCATTTGCTGGGAGACTGAACAAACTTTTGGTCTCACAAGGATTACTTACATGCACACTTTATGTGCATTTTGTGTCAGGTGAGCTCTTCATTATTGATTTGTCCACTACCTCAACATAATGCTGATTTCAAATATTACTGACTTCTTTTGGGTCCCTGATTTCCTTCCAATTCTCTTTACAGTTATATTCCCACTCTTTCTCATTTCTACACTTTCCTTTTTTTTCTTGAAATGTGACTATATGGTCTCTGTGATATTATCAGACACTGGAATTTTGTTTATGTGGTAATTGGATTTGGTTTATTTTATCAGTTTCTCACATAATCTCTTCTTGTCCCTATAGGCACCACAGTTTGCCTGTGTTGGATTTATCTGAGATTGTTCATACATAGTTTTTAGTTCTTCCCTCTTTCTTTTTGCATGTGCGGTGACCCAATTTTTATTGTAATTAACATTTGTATTCCTACATACTTATGGACATGGAAGATCCATGTAATACACTCATATTCAGAAAAATAAAATAAACAGAACACCTTGAATGACTAGAGATAGGACATTCATATTCACAGGATATATATATGTTAGTATGTTCTGCAGGAATGATTAGCATTTGAATCATGTCAACCCATGGGTTCAAGGTCAACATTAATTTCACAGCCAAGCACAACCTGCTGGTATGATATACCTCAGCTCTTGTTTTCACTATAAACTGACGGTAATGGATCAGTGTGACTTGAGCAGATTTGGAGGATGCTTCACAGACATGCGCGCAGTTCATACCAACAAATCAGTGAGTTTTAAAGCAGGTGCACTACTGACATCATAAAATGTGATGTACCCATCCAGGAAATTGCTGCTCATGTGGGGCAAAGTGTTTTGGCAGTCTAACAGGTGTGTGCAAAATCGTTTACGGAAGGCCATAGAACAGGTCAGGTTGCACCACACAGACCCCAAACCCCCACAAGTAGATCAACACAGCATCTGAACTGCATTGCAGGACAGATCTGAATCATCCTTGGCTCCAGTGGAACAGTGTAACACAAAGTATGTTATCAGGGTTGACCGCCTATTTTTATTTATTAAAGCATAGGTTACCTGCGTGTCATCCACTTCTCTGCCTACCTTTGACTAATGTGCAGAAACATGCTAGGCACACTGTCATATGGAATGATACCACTGGGCACAGGAATGGCATCAGATAGTGTTTTTGAATGAATCCATATTATGTCTGTCTGAAAATGATTGCCCAATTTTGGTATCCACAGACAGTGGGAGGGCATCACATTGACTGCATTTTCACAAAACACAGTGCCAACTCAAGGCCTTATGGTGTGGTGTGGTGTGGTGTGCTATTGGGTACAACAACGAATCACAGTTTTTGGGTGTCAAGGGCAATGTGAGCAGTGTGATCTACATGAATGATATCCTGTGACCCATAGCCATGCCCTTTCTACTCAACACCCAAGACAATTTTTCAGCAAGACAATGCACTACTGCCTGTTGTGTGAACATGTGCATTATTGAAGTCACAGGCTATCAACCTTTTGCCCTGGCCTACCATATCACCAGACTTGCCACCACTTGAAAATGTGTGGGATATGGTGAAATGACAGGTGCAGCACTGTGACCCAATGCCAACCACCACAGATGAATTTTGGAATCAGAGGAATGCAGCATGGATGGCTATGTCACAGGACTCCATTCCCACCTTATACACATTGGTGCCAGCAAGCATGGAATAACTTAACAGGGCCCATGGTGGAGCCTGCACCTAGTAGGCAACAAGACACATGCTGAACTGAGGTGACAAACTCTACTCATTTCTGCAGAACATACTAATCCACATGTCCTGCGAATATCAACATCTTATATTTTGTTAACCAAGGTGTTGTTTTTCTGAACATAGGTGTAGAATAAGATTTTGCAGAATGATTCCCATCGCTTATTTATGTTTGCTCTTTGGTATACATCGCTTCAGTCTTTAGATGGCATAGGTTTGCTTGCTTTGTTTGTTACAACTCTAAATACATTTCCTGACATTGTTACCTCTTCTCTGCATTTGAAGACAGCAGTGGGGAATATGAGAAGGCATTTAAGTTAAATACATTTGAGAGCAAGAAAAAAATGAAAGCATATAACACATTTGTAATGAAATCAGAGGATACCAAAATCATTACAAAACTAGGTAGCTAGTAAATAGTTATTTGTGGAGAGAGGGGAAACAGGAGGTAGAACAATACTATGAAGTGTATAAAGGAATATTATTTAAGAGCATAAATGTTTACAGCAACATCTGGAATTTATGTTAGCCAAAACAGTACATTGAAGTGTTCATAAAATATACACATGAAAATTTCAGATCCTGTGAGAAATAAAAATGCATTCAGAAAGCTAAAAAAACATTTAGTTCTATAGCATCCAAAGCAGAGTAAGAAAAGAACTAGCAACCTGTGACAGATGATAATGTTTGGTTTGTGGGGTGCCAACCGCCACCACCCCACCACCACCCCAGCTCCCATATATCATCAGCCGAAGTCACTATGTCAATCACAGACTACCATTATGATGACAGTACTGGTACAGTACCTTAAGATTTTTGTGACTGTTCAACCGTTGTTCTCATTTGTGATCTATGATACCACATTTGTATGTTTATTACGAGTTATGGAATCACCTGGTTGTTGCAGAAACAATTATGTTTTTCTGGAACTATTGCATATTTTAAAAACCAAAATGTTATCTTGTGCCAAGTACCATATCATACAACTGGCATACCCTCTTCCCTCTTGTACCTCCGTGGATATACACTGTAGTTGGGTTTGAGTGTCACGTGATTTATACACACCATAATCAGATTAGACGAAGCCTTCTGAGTGTCCAGAATTTTAACCTATGAAAGAATTTATACTCAATTATCTGTGCTGTTAAACAGCTGTAACTGTGATGTCAGTTTGTTTCACTTCAAAACTAATGCAGGAGAGGAAGATATCAAATATTAGCAACTAAGATATTGCTATGTTTTGTAGTATTCACTCACTGATATGAAAAGGACAGAGTATCATGGCAGTTGGCTGGAACTGTAAACAAACAAGAACTTAGATGGACCAAGGGGAGAGAAGCAGTGTGGGGTAATAAGACCTATCTCCCCCCACAAAAGGTTGCCATCCTATGTCTGTGTTATATCCTTCCACAAAAGCAGATCTGACAAAACAGTCATAGGGATTGGTATGATTTCTTTTGTTGTTTAAGTTGCATTCGATTCCCTTTAAGCACCATGATTAGTCTCTGCACTCATTTAAAAGTTAGGATAAAACATACAATCCACAATACAAAGCTAATTGGGCTACAAAAAGCATTTGGTAGTGGCTACAGCACAATTGTTTGCTGCTGTTGGCAGTTGTGGTTCGCACCCAACCTCTACTGGTATCTTGTGCAGCCACAGTTCAAAACACTCCCCACCTAAAACTGTCATGACACAGTGTCATCACACTATTGTCTATTGTATGATGGGACGGATGTGCCTTTGACTCTATACTTTCACATTATTTACAGAATAGATTTAGAAGGATATAGATTTAGAAGAATATAGGATCTTATGCTAAGAATTATTTTTCTTTGTGTCAATGGGAAGTTCTGCTACGTTGAACAACTTATTATTTAGACATTTATTTCTTTATTCCATGTGATCTGATGGTACACAGTGTGTTGCAGATGTTGGAAAATATCATTTAACATTGTTAACATATATTAACATAGGCCTATAGTATCCCAATGCATTATATTGCTCAATGTTTTCAATTAAACACAAACAGCAAGATTACTGTTCTAAGTATTCACTTACAGAGCAAAAACAGTGACACAACAAATATGACTTCATGACTTTGCTAAATTTTATGTTGTCTTCCATGGACTTAATACTAGTGGAAAGATTGTTGAACAGTTGGAGGCCCCTGTGGAAAACTCCCTTTTTACACAGTTGAGTGTTTGTATGTATAACATGCCAGTTTGCGTTTTTCCTGGTGTTGTTTTCAAGTATTTCATTATTTTTTATGACTCTGAGGTCAGTTGGCACTATGTGGTTCCTGAAAAATTTTAGAGTCTGAAGAATGTAGAGGCAAGGCAGTGTAAGGATTTCCAACTTTCTGAAGATGGGTTAGCAGGAGTCTCTGTGTTTGCTCCTAGTAATAATCATCATTGCTTTCTTCTGGAGTCGGCATGTGCTCAGAGCAGTTGGAGAATTTCCCCAGAATATTGCACCATATTTTAGGTGGGCTTGTATGTAAGCGTAGTATGCACTGGTTAATGTTTTCAGGCTAGCACATGTTGTCAGTACACTCAATGCATTACTACCAGTACAAATCCTGGCATTTACCTTTCCTGTATGTGTATTCCATTTCAGGTTATGCAGTGCTAGGGAATGCTTAGTTGAAGGGAATGTTTTGCAATACAGTAAATAGGACACATAGCAATATGCAACAATTTCAATGTAGTGTCAACTAGATGATACTTTGTATTGCTTAATAATTACGCTAGGGTAAGATAAAATGACATATTAGGATACACATGTCAACCAACCAAAACTGTTATCAGTAGATTGGATGGTTAAGGAGTGAAACAGTGTTCTGGCTATAATGATCTTGAACTGTCAGATAGCTAAGGATTGTATACACTTTTAAATAGTTTCAATCTACCTTATTATTTTGCTTTTTCATCAGTGTCAGATACTTTATATTAGAAAATACCTAGCAGTAAATATAATATAGTGGCAAATATAGCAAGTATAAGGAGTAAAATAAATATCAGTGTAAAATTTGGGAGAAATATTAATTAAGCTGGCAATTTCTTTGCCAAAATTATAAACTTCTTTACTATAATGGTTTACAAACCTCTTATGTAGTTTTCAAACCCAAGAATGTCATATGATAGAAGTACGTGTCAACAGGAGGGTCAGAAATCTATGCTTTCATTTATTGAATACCATTAGTAGAAGCAGCTGGCATTTTAATGTTTATGTAATTACAGAGGTAAAAATTACCAGGTGTAAGCTGATACTTTTGTGAAAAATTTTTCCTATTTTTTACTATTTAAATATGGATGTCATCTTACCCAGGAAGATCAGATTTACCTGCAGAGCTAAAAATGGAACATATTTATGGGTTCAACACAATTGACCTTTATTTACTTATTTTCAAGTTAATACATATTGACTATCATGAGATATAATACATTCATGTACTCTGTATAAACACACAAAATAGCTGGCTAAATGAATTTTCTATCTGGTTTCAAGTTGGTAATAAAGAAAGTGTGGCACATCTGGTGTAAAGCCCATATCTTTGGACTCCATCATCTTTGATTTATCTTTGTCTATGCTCTCTTGGCATGCTACAATTGTACTGCCACGTTGTATTTGCTTACTTCTGTGCTAAATAAATGTATATTTTATGTCTAAAGTGTGTTATTACCACCCTAACACACCTAATAGACACAGTGGTGACCCTGACATCATCTTAGTGTGTTTGCAAGTTATTTTGGGCTGCTTTTCAACATTAACAGACTTCATGTGCCAGTCCACATTGTCTTTGGAACAATGAATCTACCAGTGTCTTTCTGTGTTGGTGCCTCAAACCCTATTATCAGTTCTTGCACATTTACAAGTGTACGTAATGTGCATTTGGCTTAAAAGTGAACAATTATTTATGCCCAGCCACACCAGAGGCCACCTAACCTTAACCGGCTCAACACAGCCACCTTCATGCATAGCAGCACAACAGCATGGACAGTGTATGCCGCCCAGTGACACTGAATGATAACCCAGTGAAGGATGTTGTGGTTTCCTCCTCAGCTATGCAGTCTCCTTCGGTTTGGTTTGATGTGGAGTCACACATTCTTATATGCCTAATGTCACAACATCCCCCCCCCCCCCCCCCCCCCCGACCCTGTTCACCTTTACTGCACCAGTTTTCATGACTGTTGCTCTGTGGTCACACCATAATCACCTTCTGCCCACTTTCTTAATGGCACCAGCTGTTCCACCTGCGCTGGTTACTGGATCAGCATGACTTCACTCTCCACCTCCTTGGCTATGCTTTCCACAAGTGCATCTCAGCTTAAGTGTATTACAATACAGCTCTCTGATTTGCTGGACATAAGCCCACAAATCTACAAGCTCCGCACACAGAATGAGGCCCACATTGCCAATGCCTCTGCTGAATTGCCACACACATGGGTTACAATTCGAAGCCTGGCTGCAGAGTCGCAACAAGGTGGACCAACACTTGCATCTACTGTGTTTTCAAGCTACATTGCTCCTGTGTTGAGCTTTCCTCCAGCAGTAGCTGTTTCTGCGTCATTGTGGACAATTCTACAGGATGCTCATGTTCTCGCTTTGCAGGATTCCTCCCATGGCGTGGCTTCTGAGCCATATTGTTCCTTGTTGTCTGCAGCCGACACCCTGCCCTCACCGTTTTTGCCTGGCAAGGTCAGTGAACCATCATCACTTCTGTTCCCTGCCTCCTCTCTTGCCACTACAATTAAGAAAGAATTCAGCAACTAAAGAGATTGGAAAGGAATTTTGTGATTCATTTGTGTTAAAACTATAAGAAACAGATTTTCTTGGATAATTTAGACAAATTGAATATGGAATTCTCTACCTGGATTTAAAAAAAAAGGAAAGTTGTTTGACATGTTGCCACTACGTTGTGTAACAGGGAGTGAATTTACAAATTTTCAATTTGACACACACCACAAAGCTACCCCCAATAAAAAAGTAATCAGTAAACAAAAAGTTCACACAGAAAATGCAAAGTCTCACATCAGGCATTCTCGGCATGTACAGCTGCATCAAAATCTGTGGCAACACTTTTGATCCATTAATGCCCACATTTTGTTATAATGGCAAAACATGATCATACTAGCAAAACATACCAAATACATCATCATATTGAAGTACACTATGTGATCAAAAGTATCTGGACACTTGGCCGAAAGTGGCTTACAAGTTCAGTAATGCTGGAATTCAATACAATGTTGGCCCATCCTTAGCCTTTATGACAACTTCCAATCTTCACAGGAATTCATTCAGTCAGGTGCTGAAAGGGTTCTTAATGAATGGCAGTCCATTCTTCAAAGAGTGCTGCACTGAGGAGAGGCATCAACACCGGTCAGTGAGATCTGGCATGAAGTCGGCATTCCAAAACATCCCGAAGATGTTCTATAGGACTCAGGTTAGCACTCTGTACAGGGTAGTCCATTACAGGGACGTTATTGTCACGTAACCACTCCACAACAATCCGTGCATTATGAACAGGTGCTCGATTGTGTTGAAAGATGCAATCGCCATCCCTGAGTTGATTTCCAACAATGTTAAACAGGAAGGTGCTTAAAACATCAATGTAGGCCTGTGTTGTGATAGTGCCTTGCAAAACAACAAAGTGTGCAAACCCCTCCATAAAAAACACGACCACACCATAACACCACCGCCTCTGCATTTTACTGTTGGCACTACACATGCTGGCAGATGATGTTCACCGAGCATTCACCATATCCACACCCTGTCATCAGATTGCCACATGGTGTAGCATGATTTTCCACTTCACAAAATGGTTTTCCACTGTTCAATCATCCAAGTTTACACTCCTTACACCAAGCGAGGCATTTACCAGTATGATGTGTGGCTTATGAGCAGCTGCTGAACCATGAAGTCCAAGTTCTCTCTCCTCCTGTATAACTGTCATAGTACTTGCAGTGGATCCTGATTCAGTTTCGAATTCCTGTGTGATGGTCTGGATGGATGTCTACCTATTACCCATTATGGCACACTGCAATTGTTGGCAGTCTCTGTCAGTCAGCAGACAAGGTCGACCTGTACACTTTTGTGCTGTACATGTCCCTTCATGTTTCCACTTCACTATCACATCAGAAAAGTGGAACTAGAGAAGGTTAGGAGTGTGTAAATCTCATATACAGACGTATGAAACAAGTGACATCCAATCACTTTATCACGTTCGAAGTTCGCGAGTTCTGCGGAGGGTCCCATTCTGCTCTCACACAATGTATAATGACTAGGTGACAGTACAAAGCACCTAACATGGAATGTATGTTTTTGGGGGTATCCATATACTTTAGATCATGTAGTGTACATAGTAAATTGACTGACATATGTGCAGAATGAAATTTTCACTCTGAGTAGAGTGTGCACTGATATGAAAATTCCTGGCAGATTAAATCTGTGTGCCACATATACTTGAACTCTGAACTTTTGACTTTTGCAGGTAAGTGCGCTACTGACTGAGCTACCCGAGCATGACTCATGACCTATCCTCACAGCTTTACTTCTGCTAGTACCTAATCTCCTATGTTCCCAACTTCACAGAAGCTCTCCTGTGAATCTGCCAAGACTAGCACTCCTGGAAGAAAGGATACTGGTTTGCAGGAAACATTCTGTGAAGTTGGGAAGGTAGGAGACAAGATATTTGAGGAAGTGAAGCTGTGGAGATGGGTCATGAGTCATGCTATTGTAAATCATTCAATAGAGCACTTGCCCACAAAAGGCAAAGGTGCCGCATTGGAGTCTTGGTCTGGCACACAATTTTAATCTGTCAGGAAGTTTCAGTAATGGATTTGGTGTGAAGGAGGTGTTAGTGGAACTATGTAAGTAACACTCAAACACTGAGCATGGCCATCACTCATTGAATCACAGTTCAGTTTTGCCATCTGGCCAATATTTTTATGTGCCTCATTGTAGTAGGTGCTAAAGGCCTTTCTGTGGTAGCTTCTCTTGCTTTGATAAGTACAACTCAGATGCATACTGTTAGTAGATTTTTGAAGAACTGTTGTAGTGCATACTAGAAAAACTGTATCAAAAATTTCCCACAATTTTAAATGAAATTCAGCCAAGTTTAAGGATATCTTAGCTGCATCAAACCAGTCTCAGGACTGAAGAGCACAACAACAACAACAACAACAACAACAACAACAACATAAAGATATCTGTTTTATAGGAGTAACAGAAAGAATTATGTTGAGGAGAAAGTGGTTTTAGATCAACTGGACTTCCAGCAAAATCTTATCTTTTATGAAGCTTGCATTTCAAACGTAGAAAAGAGTAACTAACCAAATAATGATTCAGTTCTTTGGCATGAATGAAACTAGTTAATGATGTACTTTTTGTCAAATTACACATTCAAATGTATGTGCCAAGTTCAACAGCACTCCATTTGCCTGTTCATTTGAGAACATAAATTCACTAACACACTCAACTTTGTCAACAGTCAGGCCCATATTAAGTTGCTAAAGACAAAGTTTTTTGTTTGTGCACACAGCTGTACACAGAGGTAGCAGACAGAATGAGAATGCAGATGTAGCAATGGCAATAAGTAAGATGAAATTGAACAAACAAATATTTAATGAGCAGCTCATACATTTTGGTCTTTACATAAATTTACTAATCTGCTGGGAAAAAGAAGTTTAACTATCCAATATAATGGGTCTGAATAGGATGTTGAAATGCTGTCACAATATTTATTAAAATCTGGCTGAATGTGCATAATGATTGGAAAGAGAGAACCAGGTACAAAACTGCATCTTCCAATGGATAGAACAAGACTAGAATATCTTTCTCCAATCCAAAGTCTATTTTCTTTCTCTATAATTTGTAAGGAAAATGGAATTCAGTTATGTTGTTAATATCTGGATATGAACCTGTAGATGCCAGATGATGGAATGCACTAATCTGTCA